>NC_033637.1:7135765-7296773 GCF_001540865.1 Ananas comosus
AAAAGTTATATAATAAATTTTTAAGAGACAAAAAGATATACAACCTAACACAACCAAATACAGTAAATATAATACAGAACTTTACTTTCGGAAAAAAAAATATAAAAAACAAAGGATAGAAAAAGAAAAAACAATAAATCTTTAACATAACAAACATATTAGTTTGAATACCATGCAAATAAAAAAAAACTTAAAAAAACTGAATAAAACTATCTAAGAAATTTCAACGATACAACATAAAGAATACATAAATCTTTTAAAATAACTCCTGAAATTTGAAGGAAAGCTCGATTTGATGAAGATGACAACGCTAAGCTTGGCGATGCAGCATGCAAACTTATACTCTATCCACATAACGTGCTTGATCTTAGCCTCGGAGCTCATGGAGGAGGAAAAGAAAGTAGAAAAGAAGAGATGATTTACTGTTTAGATTAGGATTAAAGTAGGTGAACCACTAATTAGACGTTATGTTTGTAGGAAAGGTGAAGGGTTGGACTAAGGTGAGCGAACTATTAATTAGATGTTATAGGTGCAGGGAAGTCGACGTTATGTGTATAGGAAAGATGAAGGGTTGGGTTAAGGTTAGTGGATAGGTTAGTGGATTATTAATTAGACGTTATAGGTGAAGGGAAGGCAAAGAGTTGGTTTCGCTGAAGGAAGGAAACTCCACCACGTGGCTTTTTTTTGGGGGAATAATGTATAGGTATAGATTTTGACATGCTAGAATTTATGAGAATATAATATATACATGTTATGTATAGTGAAAAAATTATGCTCTATGTGGTAGAGGCATACATGTGGATTTGGGCACTAATGACAATAGTTTAGGTTTTCTCTCTTATGCAACCATAGAAAGCATGTTAGAGTATGAATAAGGTTATAACCCGTTCGGGGGTACCTAGTGAATGAATAGAAAAGTAGCATTACTTACATGATGACAATAGTACACTTGTTATAGACAAGGTGATGGAAAATTAGCATTACTTGCATGACAATATTATACTTGTTGTAGACAAGGTTGTAGTGACATTGGGACATAGAACATGATAAGGTCATTATGAAGCTAAACTTGATATATTTAGCCTAGTGGGACAATTAGAACTTAACATGTGATACGGTAACTTGATGCATTAAATTAGAAGAACGACTAGTATTTGCCATTGTGACATTACAATTAATCTAGGGTTCGATAGTTACATTCCATGTTTTAGACATGAGGAAAATGAGAGTGAATAGCCCTTGGGGCGAACCCTAATAGTGGTGATTGCACATAATACTAGTGGGATTTAATTAATTGCATCATAATACTACTACTCAATATAGTGAGGATGTTAGTGGAAAGACATGTGCATAACATACATTGTGATAATTGTCGACATAGTTCTCTTGCATATGGCATTCGTATAAATTTCTTGTGAAAATTATTGTAAATGCATGTCATGAACCTTGTTGGAGGTTTGAGTAAAATAGTGAACTATCCTAGGTAGGATATTGTCATATGAACTATGCATGCCTTAGGCAATATATGTGTTGGTAGAGACATACCACCCAAGTTGTTGTAAACATGACATGAATGATCTAGAATCCGACCGTTGAGTCGATGAGTGACAATTCCATATTTTAGACATGATGATTGAGTATCCCAAATTGTGGACCCTTTGCTATGATCACGCTTGCTTGCCTTTGTGCTCATTCGCACATGCTTGTGAGGGTCGCTCCCTACAAGCCGGCACTCCGGAGTTTAGCCTTGCGATGATAGATCGCGAGTGCGGGATTGGGCGCCGAAGTGGGATGCCGCGGGTGGAGTCTCTTTTCTTGTGGGAAAAATGATGACCCCCACGGGGCCACTAAGGCACGGCACGAGCCGGGACATTACTACGGGTACGTTCCTTGTAAATTGGATATTGAGACTTAACTTGACAATGTACATCATCGTAGTTGATGCATACATAGTAGATGTTCATACATGTGGTTTGCTACCTTATACTACTATTTGATGCATATTTAGTAGTTGGACATTTTGTGGAACATTGTGACATTGGTAACTTTAGTGGTAGTGAACCTATATCCTTGTGGACTAGTATGTATGCATGGCTAGAATAACAATGAAAAGCACAATTTACTCTACGTAGCATCATGGACATTATGATTATGCACGTAAATGGACATTGACATACAATTGATTATGCATGTTAATCAACATTGACATATAGTTGATCAAGTGAAAGTAGAAAATCATATTCATGATAGTTAAACTTGTAGTAGAGGCATGACTATGATTAATCTTGTTTAAATACTTGCTTTTCATACATTTGCTTAATTTTTTCCGTATAGCATGCCTATGTTAGCCTAGTGGTATATTTTCGCTGAGGTCGGCGACTTGCCCACTGGGAACTATTGTTTAATAGTTCTCACGCCCTCTATTTTTTTGTTGTTTCAGAGCCATCCGCACCAGAAGAGGCTATGAATCGTGGCAAGGGGTTAGCGACTAGCTAGAGCCCCTACGGAGTTATTTTAGAGGGACTCAACGTCATCTTTCTTTTTGTACCTTGTGGAAAGATATATTATGTATTTGGTTTAGAAATTATGTTAGACTTGTGGGTCTAGTTGTACACATTTGTATTTAATTATGGATCTCTTTGTGTTAGAACACTGGTGATTTTATATTACTTGCTCTGATAGCCTTGTTAGGACTTGATCTTGCTTATTCCTGTTTGTAGACGCCTCGTGTGTATTGTAGTTGTTTGGTGTATACCGCGGGTCTGTGCACGCATCTGGCAGCTTCCGCTGGGCCGGGGCATGATAGATTATTGTGGTATCAGAGCCTAGGGTTGAGTCTTAGAGGATGTGACATACCGAAACTTCGGTAAGCTGTATTGGACTTTAGCCAAATTGACTAAAGTATGCGAAAGAAATAGTTGGGTAAGTCCTATTTAACATTCCAACAAGGTTGAAAGGGTTAAAAATGAGTTCTAAACGGATTAGAAAGGTTTTAGCATCGATTGACGTGAAATAGAATCGAAAAAGATGCGAAATTGAAGTCTGGGCAAAGTGTACCGGTACAGATACGAGGTTGTATCGGTACACTTCTGTAAAACCCGAACAGCAGCTCTCAGATTTGCCTCTGCGTGATTGTATTACCGGTGACACCATAAAGTGTACCGGTACACTTTGGGTCTTGCAGCCAAAAATTGGTCTGCTGCAATTATGGACTTTTGGGGGGGTTTTGTTGCTATTGTAGCAACCTATAAATAACCCAACACCCCCTCCCCTTCATAGCAGGTAACAAATACACCTCTCTCTCACTTTCTCTCTCTCTCTCTAGAAACTTTCTACCAGGGTGGAAAGGAGGAGATCAAGAGATGGATTTGGAGGAGATTTAAGGTTTTGAAGGGTTTAGAGCTCTCCTACAAGGTGGAGCTTGGTGGGCATCTAGGCCAAGATAAGGTTTCTTGTAAGAATGATGTTAGGGTTTGATTTTATACCCTAGATCTTTGGTTTTGATCTTCTTACAAGTGTAGAAACCTAGTAGAAGTCGAAGAACACATGAAAACCATGTTTTCTTCGTAGTGCTCTTATGGTGGATTTCTAGGGTTTGTTCTAAATACCCTAAGAATGATTTAAATGGTTCTAAATGAGTTCCTAGATGTTGAACAAGCTCTCTTTTGCTTGTTTTAGAGATCAAAATAAGGTATTGAGCATATGTCATGATTAGGGCACCAAAATTAGGACTTTTGTCATAGATGGNATCCAATTACGGTGAGCTAGATGAATTGTAGGATTCACAGGTGTAGCTCCAAATATCGATGTATAAGAGTACGTGTACGAATGTTACAGTTATACATACAAGAAAGATCGTGCTAGAGTATCGAGATTTTACGTGGATCGTAAATAAGGTGATACGTATATATAATTGTACGTTAGTACGTGAAGTAAATCGTAAAGATCAGATACAGTAATACGTTGGTAGTAAATCGTACATCAAAGTCACGTAATTATATGTCAATAGTTGATCGTACATAAATGTATTACGATTGTACGGATATAAAGGTAGACCGTGTATGTATACGTAGTTGTTCTTAGGTATGAGATGAAACTGTACCTCCGCTGGATCAGCGAAGCCATTCGTGTTGGGTGGAGTTTAGCGAAAAGCTAACGAACATCAGTGAACGTTAGCCGGAGAGCGCCGTGGGCAACGAGCCAAGCCGGGCTTGAGCGTGAGCTGGTGGGTTGCCGGTGGTTAGGGGTTAGGCTTTTAACAAGCTAGATATTGAACTAGGGTGTTACGAGGCCTAGACAAGAGCACTAAAAACCTGCAGCGGAGCCGGGAGGTCCGCCTTTGCTTCAAAATTACCAGGCAAAGAAGTTATTGAAACGCATCCGAGCTGCTTAGCGGCTTGGCTGAAGTGGTTGCGCAAGCATATGGATCGTTAATCCAAACATATCCCAATTAAATGTAAATTTGGGGTGTCAATGAGCATAGGTTTGATATTAACCTAGTGTTGTGAACCTAGGATGGATTGGTGTGGCATTTAACCTAGTGACATTGAACATAGGTTGAGAATGAAACCTAGAGTTAAACAAATCTAGGTGAGTGGCATTGAACCTAGAGTCAAGTAAACCTAGATTATGAGCATAGTGATGTTGAACCTAGAGTCAAAGGAACCTAGATAGTAAAGAACAATGGACTTAGATAGGTCGATACTATAGGGTATAAGACCAACCCTAGAGATGTGAATGTGGATTCCGGAATCCCTAGAATGATGGCTGCGAGTGCAGCAGCTGCTAGTGCAGCAGATAAGACTTGCAAGCGCAAGTGAATCCGAACTGTGGGTATGTTGGCTCTCCTCGCCCGACAGTGATTCAACGGGTATGTTTGTTCTCCTCGCATGGTTCTCCTCGCCCGGTATGTGTAATGGCTAATTAGAATCATAACTGCGGGTACGTTGGTTCTCCTCGCCTGACAGTGATTCAATGGGTATGTTGGTTCTCCTCGCATGGTATGCCATGAGATTGTCGACGCGGGTATGTTGGTTCTCCTCGCCCGTGGGTCCATTGAGCGACTTGTGGTCTGGGGTTCGACGGCATTCCTCACCCTGTGAGTAGACCTATAGTCGAGAGGATTCAAGGCTGAGGTGCATGTGATAGTTCCTTCACCTCGAGCTTGACAGAGCGTGGACTATCTACGGTGGATTTATTCAAGACCGAGTCGAGTGGTATAGTTGACTAAGGTAGAAGTAACCTTACGAAAGAATGGCTAATGAGTATGTTGTGACTAAGAATAGAGAATAAAGAATAAAGAATGACTAATGTTAAAGAATAGCAAATGTTAAAGGATAGCTAATAATGAAAAGAATGATTAGCTACAAAGAATAGCTAGGACTAAAGAACGGCTAAGAGTAAAGAATGACTAAGAACATAGAGTAGAATTAATTAATCTACTTGGATAGTTGCATGAATTGCATGTTGCATATTGTGAGGTATGAACATGGTAATGTTAGTTGCATAAATTATATCTGTGAATATTTGTTGGACTAACATATTTGTAGTGCCTCCTTTGGACTTGGTGGGTCGAGCTTTTTCCTTTGGTGGCCATACCCACTGAAAACTATGGATAATAGTTCTCAACCCTGTGTTGTTTTGGGGGGTACAGGTTCACACGTGAGCGGCGCGGCGGCACAAGGAAAGGGCGTAGCTCCGTAAATAGCGCTCTACCACCGAGACCAGAGATAGCAGTACCCTGAGTCGGCTTAACTTAGGGTTGTGAAAGGAAAAGAACAAAGTTGTAGTAATTATGTTAAAATTGGATTGTATTTGGAAGCTATTAAGAGAGTTAAAAATATAATATGTAATGTAAATTGTATTTGAGTTGAATGCTTGTAATAGCATAGTAGTAATTATGTTTTCATACATTCCTTATGCAATCTTTGTTGAATGCTGTTCCTGGTTGGAACCTTGTGCATTGTATAGATTGTGACACCTTGGACGTACATGGGAGACTCTGTCCGTTCGGCGGTCTGTTAGCGTGCCCGAATCCGACCAAAGAGACGGGCTCGGGGCGTGACAGATAAGATGGTATTAGAGCATAAAAAGAAAGTAAAAAGAACATAAAGAGAATAATAGAAATGGTTTAGATGGACCTAGGAGACCTTAGGATAGTAAACCATAAAAGATTAAGGCTCGTGAGAGACGAGGACTTGAGACTTGTGGCGAAAGGTTAATGATTGGGTTATGTTGTAAACCTCTAAGACAGATGTTAGAGGTAGATTCAAGGCGTGGTTTATTCTCAGCCAAGTGTATTCATGTTGGCATATGACAACAAGAACCCGAGTGAGGAGAATATATGCCCTTGTATGACTTTCGCCCGATTTGAGTCGATGTTAAATGTTTCGTGCTCGACCTAGAAGGTTGAGTATTAATCGAGTTGTCATGTTTCAGGAAACGATGGCACCGCGTAGGCGATCTTCTACTAGGTCGACGCAGGATGGGACAAATGGTGTCCCTGAGCAATCTGAGACGAGCGGAGACTTGGAACTTCGTGAGCAATTGGCCACACTTGTGGGTGTGGTTAGGCAACAAGCTGAGGTAGTGCAGCGACAGCAGGAGGCTACAATGCGCCAGGAGGAGCGAATTAAGAGACTCCGGGAAACGGTAAATCAACTGGTGACCGCACTAGTTGCGGCTCGTCGAGGACGGCCGGGAGTTGCGGCGGAGATCCCTCCGCCGGGGTCGGGCGATCCGAGTCCTGAAAGTGCATTGGTGGAGGCGGAGAAGGAGCGGGCTTTGGCGGCCCTCATGACCTTCATAAAATTTGATCCGCCTATCTTCGATGGAGAGAATGTCGACCCGTGGATCATAGAAATGTGGATCGACTCCATGAAAACGCTCTTTGAGGAGCTGTATACCCTGGAGCGGGACAAGGTGCCCCTAGCCGCGCATTGCTTGAAGCAATCGGCGAAGGTGTGGTGGAAAGGCATTCGGCGGAATCGATCGCCTAGTCTTCCTCCTATGGCATGGGAAGAGTTTCGGGGATTGGTATTTTCTACTTACTTCCCCGACAGTGAAAAGAGAAAGCTTCAGGACAGGTTCAGGAAGCTGCGGCAAGGAGACCGCTCCGTGAGGGAATACGACGGGAATTCTCCCGTATCGTGAATTGTGTCCCAGATGTGGTATGGGATGACAAAGGATATGGCCGATTGGTTCCTGCGTGGACTTCGACCAGATGTTTACGAGAAGGTGCAAATCTTAAAGCTCACGACCTTCGCGGAGGTGTTGGAATGAGCATTATGGGCAGAGCATGGTGAGGCTTTTGTGCGTGAGGAGCACGGGTCTTATGAATATGAGCGGGAAGGAGCGAGGCCACTGTCAAGTGGTTCAGGTAGTCAGTCGAGTTCTAGGCGCCACTCGAAGTCGTCCTCTGCTCGATCCTCCCCAGGATGTGTGATTTGTGGTGGTTCCCACTAGGCACGACGTTGTGTGCAGCGGGAAGGTAGATGCACTCGATATGGACAACCGGGTCACCCGAATTACGAGTGTCCACAGAGCGATAGCCGGGCCTTGGCATTAGCGACGACCTTTTCCTCTCCGGGACAACCTGTGGGTGTGCTACCTACAGCACGGTCTGGAGAGCGAGTGAGGGTAAGGCAACTGAGGGCCTCGTGACGGGAGGCAAGTGGCCATGGATACGCGACCCAGGTTGGGGAACCTGCTGCCGACGACGTCATGGCAGGTATGATTTAATTGATGTGATCATGTATTTCTGCATGATGTAAAGTTGGTGCATTGCATGCATTGAGCATATGGTCATTTACTACTACTCATACCTTAGTATAGTAGAGATCGAGTATGCGGGTAAGAATGGATACCCGGGCGTGCTCGTGTAGGGGAGCGTAACACCTGCCGGTGCAGGTAGAGAGCTAGTTGGCACTAGCGAGTCGCTAGTGAAGGTCTAAGGGTAAGACTTGTGGTAGAGATGGAAATGGTGGACCGACTCGCAAAGTAATGCGTGTAGTTGGTTGCAAGAATTGAGTCATGGCACGGGTGGACACTTGAATAGTTTGAGTGTTCCAAGTATTGTTTCAGTAGATCGAACAGTGGAAGTGGAATCACTGTGGAGGGAGTAGTTGGTTAGTAACCAAGTGGAAGCACGTAGGCCTAGTAGCACCTCAGTGTAAGGTAGGAGGGTCATGCTAGTGTAGTCAGCGTGCATATGCAAGAATTGCCTAATGCTGGATTTAATATGGAGCATTATAGAGGCGTGTGACGCCCGAGTATGGTCATTCATGGAGTGTGGATTTTGTTCAGCCGAGTGAGTGTGTTGGCAGTAGCACTTGAGCATTGCTAGGTGTGAAGCGTGCCATGGGACACTCGTAGGGCTGGTGGCTCGCATTAGGTGCATAGGAGCCGGTAGTGGTACGTGTACTCGATAGAGTGTGTAGTGTGATTAATAGTATACCGAGAGTTCGGTTGTGACCCAACCGAGGATTTGATGCGGTTTGGGGTCTTGATTGCTCCTGATTAGAGTGTGTGCGAATTTTCAAGTGAGAATTTCGCCCCAATGATGATTGGGTCTATGCTTGCTAACGAGAGGCGCTGCGCGTACGTTGAGACAGGTTTAGGCGGTAGGCCTACGTAAGATTGATGGCCTTTGGTCCACCTATGGAAACTGAGGAAAGCGATTTGGCGGATAGCCTTATTGAGAGGTTTAGCTCAAATTCACGAACGAAGCATTCGTGTGAGCTCGTTGCGAGAGTGATATGAGATTGACCGAGGCATATGGTATTAGAAGACAAGTGCTCTTTGGTGAGGCCTTGAGCTAGTAACAAGCCACGTGGAGTTTGAGGATTGGAATCGGAATGTATTCCCTGAACGAAAGGTAAATGCAAAGAACAGTTTTTGCATACCAAGTGGTGAGTGGCGTTGGAGCGCGTAGGGTCGTCGAGTTTCGACTTGCGCTGCCACCAAGAAGGACGAAGACCGTAATGCACTTTGTGAGATACACCTTGCAAAGTTATATGAGTTTGGTATTGTACCCTCCGCGGTGGGTCTCTTGGATAGTTCCAAAGAGTGTAAAACCATTCCGGAGTGGAAAAGTGCATTGGTACCCTCAATTGCTCAAGGAGCTGAATTATGATATGGTTTGAATTTCGCGGACGAAATTCTTTTTAAGGGGCGGAGAATGTAACATACCGGAACTTCGGTAAGCTGTATTGGACTTTAGCCAAATTGACTAAAGTATGCGAAAGAAATAGTTAGGTAAGTCCTATTTAACATTGCAATAAGGTTGGAAGGGTTAAAAATAAGTTCCAAAAGGGTTAGGAAGGTTTTAGCATCGATCGGCGTGAAATAGAATCGAAAAAGATGCGAAACTGAAGTCTGGGCAAAGTGTACCGGTACAGATACGAGGTTGTACCAGTACACTTCTGTAAAACCCTAACTGCAGCTCTCGGGTTTGCCTCTGTGCGATCGTGTTACCGGTGACACTATAAAGTGTACCGGTACACTTTGGGTCTGGCAGCCAAAAATTTGTCTGCTGTAATTATGGACTTTTGGGGGGTTTTGTTGCTATTGTAGCAACCTATAAATAACCCAACACCCCCTCCCCTTCATAGCAGGTAACAAATACGCCTCTCTCTCACTTTCTCTCTCTCTCTCTCTTTAGAAACTCTTTACCAAGGTGGAAAGGAGGAGATCAAGAGGTGGATTTGGAGGAGATTTAGGATTTTGAAGGGTTTAGAGCTCTCCTACAAGGTGGAGCTTGGTGGGCATCTAGGCCAAGGTAAAGTTTCTTGTAAGAATGTCACGCTCCAGGGCCGATTTTAAAAGCCTTTTTAAAATCCATTACTATCTTTGAAATCAGAGTTGCGGAAACGTGCCTTTTTTTTTTCCAACTTGGCCCACATGACGTACAGATCCGTCACAAATACAAAATTCCTCTGCCTACTCTGACAGAGTCTCCTTTGTATTTCCACGACGTACTAACAGCTACATCAGGATCTCAACCACAATCTATATTTACCAATCACCAATCATCATGCCACGCATTTCCATACAGCTAGCAATCCTTAGAGATGATGCATGCCTCTAAGCACTCCTTAGGCGCTGGATGATGCAATGCACAATACAACAGTCATCCTATTAAAAGTGCTCCCCACCCGGAAGCTTTGCTTTTAAAATTCTAATTCAAACATTCACGAAAACCAATTCGAAAATCTTTTGAAAACTGTTTCTCACACAGAAACTCTATTTTGAAAATCGACTACCTCGAGGGGTAGAACACCACAATGTATAAATCAACTATCCATAAAACCAAAACCAAGAATCTGCAAATCTCTAATCTCAGATCCACAATTTCATGCATAGGAGGAAAACCAACTCATTCAAACATTCGAACATCAGTAATGATCATCTAACTGAACCAATTATTATTAAAACTACTAAGTGCTGAAATAGTAGTAACCAGGGTTACGGTTGCTATACCAGATTAGCTAGATCATCCTCCCGTCGAGCCCAAATTCTAACTCCTCGTCCATGTCACCTGGGGGGAATGGGGGGTGAGAAACCGCAATCATGGTTTCCCAGTGGGTACGACAGAGCCACGAAGGCAAGCCGTAATCATCGAAAACTAAAGGAGATATGGTAAATGAATATATATGCTGATATACGAAAACGAACTACAGTAGCTATAACAGATATGATAAGAAACAATAAGTAAACTGCTACTGTATGGAAACAATACGAGAATGCCTCAATGTAAGCAAACCAAAACTGTACCCAATCTGGTGCCTGCTATATCGATCCATAGACCTCAAGCGCTGCCTGTCACTAATCTACACTGACCTGATCCATCCTCCCCACAGGACGACCTATCCAGAAAAGTACACCTCCGATCGGTGGCCAAATCGATCCGGTGTCATGAATACCCCCAAGTGCTGTGACTAAGTCATACCAGTATGCTCAAACAAAAACCGGCTAAAGCCGGTGCCTAGGCCGAAGCCAGAAATAAGGGCGTACAACGCCGAACCACGATAGATATAAGGGCGTACAACGCCGAGCCACGATCAATCAGATCGAAACACATGATAAGAGAGTCGATGTGTTGCCTGGACCCAAGGTCCACAGAGATGCAAAGTACAAATGCAAGCCTGCTTTACATGTCTATCCACAATTATCCAAATGCAATCAACAAGATAAGATAACCGAACGATAAACAAACAACGACATATAGAGGCTACGATACTGAATGAAAGAATAGAGGAAGGGTGAAACAATCTCACCGACCATCAGCTCGAAGCACACACCTGTCATGTCGTGTCGGAACACTGGGTACGCACAGAGTCTACCGAACCTAAGAAGATCCACCAGGTCAGTATCCAAACCACTAACCCAAAGCACGAGACTCACAAACCCCCCACACAAGATCCCCGTAATCGGTTTCCCAAAACCGATCACCGTAACTCACCGGAAGTCTCGAAAACCACACCAGGACGCCGTCGGGACCCACTAAGTGTCCCGAAACTCACCGACTCATACCACGAGTCACCCGCTGCCACAAAACACACCAATTTGAATGTCTTGGCAGCAAACACAAGGTAACACAACCCAACAATTATCGTCGGATAATTGTTCGGATCCGGGTTCCCGAAAGTGTCTATTTCGACACCGGAACCCACCATCGCTCATCCGTCATCACCAAACCCACAATATGATGGTGATGACCAGCCAACAAGGCTCAACGACAATTTACAGGACAACCAAACCACGTCGGAAGAAATCCGAACCGAAACCGCGTTCTTTCGGCGAATTTCGCCGAAAAACGCACCGAAATCGACTCTTCGATTTCCGCAAAAGCTAACGGATCATGGACAATCAGTCCAGAGGTCACCACACACGCCTACACACTGCTCACAGTAGCCACAAGGCGCACAATTGCACAAAAGCCCCTGTGTTTACATAAAATCCCAATATTTTATGTAAATCGGGCGATAATATGGCTCGTTCACGCAAACCGAGGACTCCCGAGGTCCGCCGAGACACGCACTGACAGGTCTCGACATGTCAGAGGCCGTGCTCATGGTCTGGAGCACAACGGCTCACTGTGGGAAGCGCGGGAGCAACCCGAAGGTTCTGCAAACAGCGCGCAGTCAGGGAAAATCGCGCCGAACAGGCCGATTCGACATCCGCTGATCCAAAGTAAGGTGAGCACTGTGATCAGCACTGACCAACGATCACCGTGCTCACCTCCGGAGGTATTGGAACAGCCTCGGGTCGCCAGAACAGTGCGGGCAAACCTATAATAACAGCGAAACAGGCTCTACAGGGTCGACACCGCCGAAACAGCGAAACGGAGCCTTCCTGACGGGAACTAAGGCGAGCACGATGATCAGAAATTTGCCACGATCATCGTGCTCCCTTCCACAGAGATCGGGAGGCCTCGAAAAGCTCAGAACAAGAAACCGCCAAAGAAAAGCCCTACTTCGCCGGAGCAAGCTTGCTCCGGCCGGCCTCTGGCGGCACGGCAAGGCGTGCGCGGGCCAGGGATGGGTGCGGGGAAGTGGAGGAGCAAGGTGCTCACCTCAGTTGGCAGCGAGGAGCGGCGGCGGCGACGGCGGAACCAACCAAGCCTGCACAAGATCCGGCTCGGGTTCCAATGGCTGCTGCGGCCACGACGGCGGCCGGGGCACCTCAGGGCGGCGTTGATCAGCAGCGAGGGCCCCCCAGGAACACAAGGAGGAGGAGGGAGGCAGCGGGCGACTGCGGCGGCGGCCCGCGGCTCGAGCACGGCCGCCCGAGCTTGGCTCGGTCTGTAGACCGAGGCGGCGATGCCTAAGGCGTGCGGCGACGGCGACGACCTCTCCGGCCGAGCACGGGTTGCCGGAGGGTCTGGGGGTCGTCGCCGGTGGGGTGCTAGGCGGCGGCGGCAGCATAGCTCGGTCCCCAGCTTAGCATGGCTCGCAGGACCCCAGCGGCGTGGCGGCGGCGCTCGGGGCGGCGGCGGAGGTCCCCTGGGCTTCGGGGAAGGCGGCGGGATAATCCTCAGGCGGCGGCAGTGCACGGGGAGGGAGCTAGGGCTACCTCGGCCAGGGCTCGGCCAAGCAGGCTGCAGGCGGCTACAGCGCGACACAGCGGTGCTCGGGGGTGGCGGCAGTCGGCGAGGACATTCGCCGGAGCTCGGGGTTACGCTGGGGAAGGTGCAGGGAGGCAAAGCAGCCTCGGCCAAGGCTCCAACCCGAGAAGAGGAGAGCGGTGGAGAGAGAGATGGAGAGAGAGAGATGGAGAGGAAGGCTGCGGCTGCTGCTCGCCGGCCGGGGCTCGGTCGGCGGCGGCCGGGGGTGGCGCAGCAAGGGCAGAGCAACCAAGGAAGGTGGCTGGGGGTTTAGCTCGGGATAGGGTTAGGGTTTTCTTAGTGCAAACCCTAAAACAAGCATATATACAAGGTGCAATATGCGAGTTAGCCGACCAAACCTTAGTATTTAGTACTGAGTCCCACACAGCGCATGTACAACACGCGAATACCCCTCCACGTGCGATCTCACGCAAAACGGTACATAAAATATTATGACTTTTGCAAAATTACCGTTTTGCCAACACCGACCTCTCTACGATCAACGCATGATTTCTGCAGATCCGTCCGTCAGATTTGCGAACGGATTGCGCCAGTGCAATCAGCACGACGGAGACAACAAAGCCACGATTTTGGTTCACCTCGATCATTCACGGATTCGTGACGAAATCCGCTTTCTCTCCGAAAGGCCAAAATGACACACAAATACATATAAACATGTATTTTCATATTTTATCAAAATCCGTGCATCAAACCCAAAATCCGTCAGCGCCAAAAGTTTCAGAATAGTTGAACTGTTCGAAACGAGCTATTGGACTACTATGAACGGAGTCCGATACGAACCAGAAGCCACCTCTACGCATTGAGCTCTTCGGAAAACCAAGTTACTATTCACTTTAAGTGAAACTTGGAAATCGCGTAGAATCTCCATTTTAACTCGGTTTCTTCCGNTGCGGCGACGGCGACGACCTCTCCGGCCGAGCACGGGTTGCCGGAGGGTCTGGGGGTCGTCGCCGGTGGGGTGCTAGGCGGCGGCGGCAGCATAGCTCGGTCCCCAGCTTAGCATGGCTCGCAGGACCCCAGCGGCGTGGCGGCGGCGCTCGGGGCGGCGGCGGAGGTCCCCTGGGCTTCGGGGAAGGCGGCGGGATAATCCTCAGGCGGCGGCAGTGCACGGGGAGGGAGCTAGGGCTACCTCGGCCAGGGCTCGGCCAAGCAGGCTGCAGGCGGCTACAGCGCGACACAGCGGTGCTCGGGGGTGGCGGCAGTCGGCGAGGACATTCGCCGGAGCTCGGGGTTACGCTGGGGAAGGTGCAGGGAGGCAAAGCAGCCTCGGCCAAGGCTCCAACCCGAGAAGAGGAGAGCGGTGGAGAGAGAGATGGAGAGAGAGAGATGGAGAGGAAGGCTGCGGCTGCTGCTGGCCGGCCGGGGCTGGGTCGGCAGCGGCGGCGCAGCAAGGGCAGGGTAACCAAGGGCCAAGGGTGGGGGTTTAGCTCGGGATAGGGTTAGGGTTTTCTTAGTGCAAACCCTAAAACAAGCATATATACAAGGTGCAATATGCGAGTTAGCCGACCAAACCTTAGTATTTAGTACTGAGTCCCACACAGCGCATGTACAACACGCGAATACCCCTCCACGTGCGATCTCACGCAAAACGGTACATAAAATATTATGACTTTTGCAAAATTACCGTTTTGCCAACACCGACCTCTCTACGATCAACGCATGATTTCTGCAGATCCGTCCGTCAGATTTGCGAACGGATCGCGCCGGTGCGATCAGCACGACAGAGACAACAAAGCCACGATTTTGGTTCGCCTCGATCGGTCACGGATTCACGACGAAATCCGCTTTCTCTCCAAAAGGCCAAAATGACACACAAAAACATATAAACATGTATTTTCAGATTTTCTCGAAATCCGTGTGTCAAACCTAAAATCCGTCAGCGCTAAAAGTTCCAGAATAGCTGAACCGTTCGAAACGAGCTATTGGACTGCTATGAACAGAGTCCGATACACGCCAGAAGCCAACTTCATGCATTGGCCTCTCCGGAAAACTGAGTTACTATTCACTTTAAGTGAATACTGAAGATCACGTAAAATTTCCGTTCTAATTCATTTTCTACCGAAACTTGACGAGTGCTTTTGTAATTAAATTACACACAAAAATATCGTTAATGGAGAATCTAACTATACAGTCAAATTCTCAGTCCTTACAAAGAATGATGTTAGGGTTTGGTTTTATGCCCTAGATCTTTGGTCTTGATCTTTTTACAAGTATAGAAACCTTATAGAAGTCGAAGAACACATGAAAACCATGTTTTCTTCGTAGTGCTCTCATGGTGGATTTCTAGAGTTTGTTCTAAACACCCTAAGAATGGTTTAAATAGTTCTAGATGAGTTCCTAAATGTTGAACAAGCTCTCTTTTGCTTGTTTTAGAGATCAAAACAAGGTATTGAGCATATGGCATGATTAGGGTACCAAAATTGAAGCTTTTGTCATAGATGGGTTTAAATGTAAATTGACCCTTTGTAAACCTAATTGAAGGTATTTCCGACACGTTGGCGAAGTCGGTTCGGCGTTTCGTTGAGCCTACTCAAAGATATTAAAGAAAAGGACGTTTTGGCTTCGTTTCCACCTAGAGGGCCGAGGCGACGTCCAAAAATCACGAGAACGGATCCGGAGCATCGTGGGATCAAGTTATAGATCGAACAATCTTCGAATTGGGGATTGGTGGACGTTGGGTGGTCGAGTGCGAGTTCGGGCCGAACCGGGCAACGGGTGCCGCGGGAGGCCGATTGCAAGTGACTACAAGCAATCGAAAAGCGATTTGAGGTGGGTTGTGCTTACCGAAGCGACTAGGTCGCCTCCATGTCAAAGTAGAGTATGGATTCTTGTTAATGCATATGTATGTGCCAGATGGAAATATAGGCATGTTAGCATTATGCAATTACATGCTAGTTGATAACTGCATATTAATGCATCGAAACTACATGTTAGATGATGGTTGCTTAATGACATCGACTAGAAATGCTAAATGAAGTGCATGATTGCATGTTAATATATATGCATAGTGGAATAAATGCTAGGAGCATTTTAGAGCTATGAGATCGTGCTAGAAAGAATATACATATTGACATTGTAAGCATGTGCATGAGAATATGTAGCTATAAACCTCGATGTGGACACTTTGGATGTCAAGTAGATCGGGTGGTATTAACCCAGTGTCAATGAGCATAGGTTGGGAATTAACCTAGTGTTATGAACCTAGGATGGATTGGTGTGGCATTTAACCTAGTGACATTGATCATAGGTTGAGAATAAAACCCAGAGTTAAACAAACCTAGGTGAGTGGCATTGAATCTAGAGTCAAGTAAATCTAGGTTATGAGTATAGTGATGTTGAACCTAGAGTCAAAGGAACCTAGGTAGTAAAGAACAATGGACCTAAATAGGTCGATACTATAGGGTATAAGACCAACCTTAGAGATGTGAATGTGGATTCCGAAATCCCTAGGAATGATGGCTGCGAGTGCAGTGGCTGCTAGTGCAGCAGATAAGACTTGCGAGCGTAAGTGAATCCGAACGTGGGTATGTTGGTTCTCCTCGCTTGACAGTGATTCAACGGGTATGTTGGTTCTCCTCGCCCGGTATGTGGAATGGCTAATTGATCTGTGATATGAGTTTTTCCTGGTATTCTGGAGGGTTGTAGATAGTGTTCCGACCCATAGCTCGCATCCCGAGAATCGAGGTTTAAAACTCGGCGCCAAAGTCCCACAAGTGAGGAATTTGGACTGCTCTCAGGTTTGCCTCAGCAGGCTGTTATACCGGTACAGATATCGACTTGTACCGGTACAGATACGGGTATGTACTGTTATAACCAGCAGATTTAGCCAATCCGAGGCTCGGGTTTGCGCGTACTGGGGTGTTGTACCGGTACACTTTTCTGTGTACCGGTACACTTTGCAATCTGTAGTCTGACAGCTTTTGAGGGGTGTTTTTTGAATTGTAGCAATACTACAAATAACTCCACCAAGGGGGGTGTTCCCTGAGCTTGGGACCAGTGGAGAGAAGGTAGGGGAGTTCTCCATTCCTTCCCTTTGATTTTCCTTAATTTATGAGGAGATTTTGAGGTTTAATCTCTCATTTTTGCTCTTTTTGCTTCATGGTGCCATTTCCACCATGGTTGAAGGCTTGGAGCTTGGATTGAGGCTTGTTGGAGGAGAGGTCTGCAACCCTAGTTGACCTTGAGCATTGTTTGGTACTTCCCTTGAGGTTGGTAATATGTCTCTTGTATTAGATTCATGTTTTTCATAGTTTTTGCTTAGAAACCCTAGAAATGTGAACTTAGGGTTTCTTTTGGGTATTTTGTATTTAGGGCTTTAGGAACTCAATTGGTTGGTTTAGAACCTTCCTCTAGGTTGGATTGGAAGGGCTCTAGCCCCATTTGGACTTTGGAAAGTGCTTGCTACACTATAGGTGAGTTTTTGGCCCTTTTGTTGAGATCGGTTAATGTAGACCTTTGGGTTGTTCGTTCGATTCTTTTAACTCTTTTAGCCTAACCTTTAGGGTGCTAGGAGAGTCGAAGGCACCTTCATCGACGTAATGAAGGGTCGCGTGGAGCTCTTGGTAGGTTTGGCCTCATCAAAATGGGATAAATTTTCTCTAAGATGGTTTTCACTTATCGTAAAATGCTAATGCATGCATATTCATGCTAGATGTAATATTTATGAAATTTAGAATGCTTAAAATAGACATGTTATGTATAATGCATATTTGGACCTCTATATAGTAGAGAGTTATTCATGTTGGGGGTATGTATAGAGATAGCATTCTTATACGTGATTTGGGATCATGTTTCATATAGTAAAAATGACAAGTGCATTGACTCTTGGACTTAGAACTCATGCTTAGCATAGGAGCAAACATAATGTCATAAAATGGCATTAGACTCGAGCAATGTGTGGTATAGTAAGCTAATGTCATAAAGCGGCATTGGGCTTGGATCGTGTATGGACTTAGTAATCCTAATGTCATAAAGTAGCATTAGTGTTGGAATGGGATTTGGACATAGTAAAATATAATGCAATAAAGGGGCATTGGACATAATGAACGGTTAAACCTTCACCCTGGGACATTGAACTAGACCTTTGAGGTTGCTAGTGAGTATTTCCATGTTAGAGACATGATGACGGGATCTGTGAGACGATGACTATGCTTGCTTGCCATTTGTGCTCATTCGCACATGCTTGTGAGGATCGCTTCCTACAAGTCGGCACTTCGGAGTTAGCTTTTGCGACAGCAGTTCGCTCGTGCGGGATTGAGACGCCTGTAGGGCCGCGTGGGACAGACTCATTCCTGGCGAGGGATAATGGGCTACCACAGACAGCTAGGTGGCACAAGCTAGACTACACATGTGTAGGTCCTAAATGATATTGAACAAGGACATTAAACAGTATTATGACAATCACTACTTGATAGCATCTCGTAGTTGGATTATTGGACATTTGGACATGTAGTATACTTGATAGTATTGCGCATTGCACTATAGTATACTTGCTTGCCATGTTAGAGCATACTAGTTATGTATTGGCATATTGGATCATGATAGAATACATTTCAAGAAAATGATTTATAAGTGACAGTAAAAAAATGTCACTAAAAATAAAAAAATTGTCACTAATAGTTTTAGTGACGATAAATACCGTCACTATAAATTGTCACGGTAGGTCCCGTGGCAAATAAATTTTGCCACAGAAAAAAAAATATTGTCACTGAAAATAGTATTAATGACGAGTTAATTTTGTCACTAAATATTACCTATTTGTCATCAAATAATATTTACAAAATGGTTGAATATTAAAAATAGTAATTTTAGGTGACAACATATGCCGTCACTAATAGTTAGTGACATCACTCTCCGTCACTAAATATTGTATTTATGACGATAATTATTCACTGCACACTAATATTTAGCGATAATAAAATTTGTCATAGAATATTGCATTTATAACGATAATATTCATCACCGATATATTTGTCACTATATTGTCGGTCATAAAACCAACTAGTTCCAAACAACCAACTGAAATTTATAATAAAAGCAAATCAACGAGATTTTTAAGTTCTAATAATGAAAAGGCATTAATATTCTCATATTCGTCATACAAAATACCTCCCAATATCTCAATTTTTTTAAGTATATGGCAAATAGTCTTCAAATTCAAACTAAATGATTCAATCTAAAATAAGTACATTTGATTATATGGTCCACATCCAAAATAAAGGATTGTCGAATACTAACACTATGTAGAAATTGCACCGCTCATCCTTACCTGCAATAAATTAAAAACAAATATAATTTAGACAATATTGAAATTTGAATTAAAGAAAGGTAAAATAAAAAAAATATATTAATGTTAAGGATAAGTATGATTCAAGTGGAATTCCATTCTTTTTCTCAACGTATGATCTTTCCTTATCTTCTAATGATTTCTAATTTAATTTAACAAAATACAACTAAAAACTAACTGAAAAATAAAGCTAGAAACAAGCAAAAAAATAAATAACATTCAGCAAAATAGCTAACATATGTGCTCACAAACTCACCTAAAAATAGATGTCTAAAATGGTAAATGAAACTAGCAGGACAACAAAATAAAATTCAACAAATAACCAAAATATATGCTCATCGATCCAACTCAAATAGCATCGATTGATGACGCTACTAGATATGATAATTGACAAGGATGCGAATGAATTTCGATCAAGCCAGCCGCATCCCTGCTACTGTAAGCTATAAAGCAGGTAACATAATAAATAGACAACACAACGTTCCCAACAGAGCGCTAAATCAGTTTGTCAACAAATGCTCTTGATTATCAACTTCAAATACGAACTGCTATAATTTCACAACAAATATTTTGTAAGTACATGTTATTAGAAGAAAAGAGTGAACACCGAAGTTGTAGTGCAATGAGCAGACGAAAATTACTGAAAGAAATTTAATTGAGAAAAAAACTTAGAGCATCGTTCCAAATCCGCATCGTTCCCAATCCATTAAACCATATCATTTAATCGATTAACAGGACCAAAAAAAGTCCAAAGCAATTCTTGCAAGACAAAGGTCGCTAGAAACAAAGACGATGAATATTAGCAAGTACGACATCAAATGGTAACCTTTTCAAGTTACGATTCATCATCGCAACAAATCATAAGGTCTCACTCAATATTGTAAAGATTAAAAAAAAAAAGGAGGATCCATGAGTAAATTAAAACACACACACAAAAAGCAAACAAACGAACAAACAAACATCAGCTGTCTATATTTTTTTCAAACATAGAACTAGAAGACTGGAATCACAAGCAAAAAAATTTAAAAAGGGAAAAAAATGATGTCTTGTAAATACCCGAATGGCTGCTCCAGCTACTGTTTCCAATTGAAGAACTTTCACGCCAACCACTTCCTATATATAATATTTTGTCAGTATTGTTTTCCTTTTCTCATGATGTAAAGAAAAGCTAAAATGGATAATTACCTTGGGGTTTGGAATAATCCCTATTTTCAGAGATCAGCTTCAACAGACCTCTTGAGTCTTGATGGCCTTCAAGTTCACCCATCTATTTGTTAACCAGAATTGTTTCGATCAGACCAAGATGATTAAACCCAAGATTCTATGAAATCTTAGTTAACGTACAGGTTGTTGGTGTTGAAAATCTTGAACTTCTCAATTGATTTGAATTCATTCACCTGCATCACCAGAAAATTATTCATGTCAATATTAGTCATTATTGCTCTGATTCATAGATATGCAGATTTTAGACATGTAGAATCTTTATTAAGACATTATATAAGTGATAAGTAAAACATAGATTTCATATCTAAACTTACATGCGCATCAGGAACTTGTGCAATCTCCAAAAGCTACAAAAATTTTGTACATGCAAATGTTAGAAAAGCAACAAACAGAAGTAGTGAAGCTCTAATCAGCATATATGCAGAGAAGAATTGGTCAACTGCAGGTGAACATTGTGTATACGGAAGTTGAATTATAAACAACAATATGCCAAGATGACTTTACATAAAATAAGAGTTCGACTATCTCATTCCTGTTGAAATGGTTTAACTCGCCAATTCTACATATATATGGCAGTATAGTTGGTCGGCAATTGCCTGAACTACATGCTTATAATCATGCAACGATGCAGACATAAACATACAGATGCTCAAGTGGTAAGCATAAACCAACTCAATATACCATAAATAGGGGTTTGGATAATCTTTTCACCCCTTTATTCTAGTTTTCCTCATTGTCTAAATGCAAGTCGATTTTTAATTTACGCGCAGTTTACTATAATTCTGAAATCATGTGATATCTATCATTAATTTCTTTCATTTTCGCTTCCCATTTTGCCTCTACCTTTACTTCAATTTGTGCTCGCATCGCTTGAATTTCTTGCGCTCGACGTAATTTACCTCTTATATGTCCACATTGCTTTTGTCCAATTATTTCAACAAATATCTCATTATCATCAATATTAGTAGATGCATCCTCTGCTTGACGATCATTAATCTTCTTTTCATAGTTTTCCTATATTATTCAAGTAAAATAACTTAAAGACAGTCTTACTTTTAAGAGCTAAGTAAATAGATTAAAAATAAAAGCAAATCATCGTTACCATAATTTGTTAAAAAACTAGATAAGAAATCAAATAGTAGAAAAAAGCAACTTAGAAAGAAAACGCTATATAAGAAACTTGAATCTTACTAGCACTACTCTGTCCTGTATCTTGTGTAGTGGAGAACTCTGTTGGATGATTAGCTTCATCTTGTATTTGGATAGGTTCTAGATTAATTTGTGAGTCATTCACATGTGTTGTGTCCGTATAGGAATAGTAACAGTAGTCTTACGCCTTTCTTTAATCCTACTAGCCATAGTAGACTGCATGCTGTATATAAAACTAACTTGATCATTAATAACAATAAATAGATATACCATTCTTGCATATGATAAATCTAAGCTAAAAATAATAATAACTACTTTGACAATCTAAAGATATTATTTCTAAACATATGGGAGAAAACTAAGATGACAATAAAGTAAATTACTCTTCTTGTTCAGTAATGATAAAGATCAGACACAAAACTTCTTACTATTATGTAACTGTTTACTAAAGGTTATTGAAAGTCCTATATAGTTTTTACTCTAGCGCAGCTCAACTTGTTCTTAACTTAGGTTTCATATTTTAATTAAAAAAATCTCTAAATGTTTCAAAAAGAACAGTCAATATTACCTCCAAATATTTTGAAAAACCAAAGGCATGTTTTGTGCTACTTCTACAAAGCAAGCAAATTATTACTATATTCCCATATATCAACAAGATCAAAGTATGATAACAAAGAAAAGAAAAAAGATGAATCAACAGAGGTAACTGTTGAAAATGTGGTCATCAAATTTAAACCAGAAAGGACAGCCCAGTGCTTAAAACTCCAACTAACATGGGTTTCGGGAGGAAAAAATATATGTAGAGCTATTTTTTAGGGAGTTTGTTCATGCAACTAAAACCCATAGTGCAAAAGCCCTAAATGGTCATACAATTTAATAGCTTAAAACGAAACAATGTGAACAACAAGAGAGTATTACAGTATCAATGATTAGATACCCTATTTATTAAAACCGATCTGGTAAATATAAATTGACAATGTGAGCAACTGATAATGATATAACACAGTTAATATCATGCAACTAGTGACAGCATTATTTTTAAATCGTTGCTGAAATATAAATTGATACGTCGATCTCTAGTTCAACTATTTTTCAGTGTAGAAATTTCTAGACAAGCATCTGAAGCACTGCTTAAATATGTCAAAAGCTATCTAAAGTTTAGAGATTGTACCATCTTCATGGTGATTTCCATTAGCATCGACTGGAGACGGCTCCAGAATATTCATTGAATTTGCTACTAAATCTTCAATACTGGAAATTTTCAGCTATTATTGCTATTTTTGTCCTCGACCCGTGGAACATAAAGCTCTTACTTAACCTGTGTCTGATGTCCTTGACTTGGAAGTGAATAGTAAGAACAGATAATCAATAGTGTATGAAGATATGCATTTAGCTAGATCTTATAAGAGATAAGAGATAAGCAGTTGCAGCAACATGGACAGTTAGACATATTAAAATATTCAATTATCAAAAACTGTTGTTTTTGTACTTAAATCATGTGATAAGTTATCATGGCTGAGAATGTACATATGTAAATCAGTATTGCTTGAAACTGTAGTTTTCTATAATGTTTTCAGCATAGCTTTCTAACTAGTAGTTAATGCCAAAGAGGTGCTAACAGCGTAAATACTAAAATCCACTAAGAACTCAAGTCAATCATGTGATGCATCTTTAAGCATGCCTCAACACCATTCTTATTCAACTTTTGGCCAAGTATAGCAGTCATGGGTAAAGGAACAAACGTATTCTATGAGAACTACATTGGCAATGATAGTAGTAAATCTGACCAATAATACGACTGTCACACTAATACCAATAGAAATTATTTAGGGTCAACCAACTATACATTATGCACATTTTACTTAGGATCCAATATTCACATTTCACATTTTACTTAGTTAGGATCCAGGGATCACACATATTTTACTTAGTTAGGATCCAATATTCAAATTTCACATTTTACTTAGTTAGGATTCAGGGAACACTCATATTTTACTTAGTTAGGATCCAGGGAACACTATGCATAGAAGTATCCACTATTCACATTCTTAGTTAGGATCACATTTTACTTTCTTTTAACTTTGAAATCCATGTGTTTCCTGATTGAATAAAGAATGTAAAATGGATACTTTCTTTTATTCAAATTTTACCATACCTGAACTATAGAATAGTTCGAAACAGGTACCTAAAATTTTAGAAGTTTTAATTTACTACATAATTTTATAGCATTTTAAAATAGGTACAAGAAGTTCAAAAGTTTTGGTTCTCCCACCAAAACTTACAATATTTATAACAATTTTTGATAAAATACCCCATCTCCATTAAGAGTGTTAGGTAATCAAAACCTCTAAAGTTTAGCTACCCAGTTCATAAATTAGTCAAAACCTTTTAAAGTTTTAGATACCCTTTCCAGTAAACTCTGTACATCTTCACCAAGAACAAACTTATATACCAATTTTTTATGTTCATGTATGTAATTGTTGAATAATTTTTGTGTTATACCGATTTGGTGATTTTCCATCATAGTGTAAACCATCGTTCAATCATGCAATGGATTACAAAATACTGAAATTTAAACTAGCACAATAGTATTTTAATGCGATCAACAGGAGGAGTAAGAAGTAACACAAAGGCGTAGAAATTCATTAAAAAACCAATAAAAATCTTATTTTTGGAGAAAGAAACTATTCAAACCACTTAATTAACAAAAAAAAATCCAATTGAACACCAACCTACCACATAACATATGAATCATCAAAGACACCAAAATAACAGCCCAATTAATACATGAGGATCATGAGAACCTCAACTCCTTACCAATCAACAAAATTCCCTGTAAAATTCAGTATATTATTTTCAATTTCATAGAAACCCTAGAAACTAATCACAAATTAAGCTCATCAGCTAATTATATAAAAAAAAAACAACAACAACACGAATCACATCAATCCTAAAATAAACCAATAGATCGAAAGAGAGAAAGCTCCAAATACCTATAAATCTCGAGATCGGGGGTATCATCCGAGGACCTCGAGGAGCTGATGCTGGAAGCCTAAGCCGAGCTCGACGCAGACCCACCGACGCTGACGCCGCCGCCGTGCTTGAGGTGTGCGGCGACAAGGAGCGGCGAGGAGATGGACGCGGGATGGGAGAGCGGGTGCTCCTGGGTCGGTCGCTACTCGCACTCGCCGCTGAAGCTCCGCGGCGGCTCCCGTCCCCTTCGATTCCACGAGGTGATCACCGGAGATCTCTCCGGCGGCGATCGCCGGAGATCTCGGCAGGAACGATATGAATGGGAGGGGTTTGGGAGAAAGAAAAGTCGGGGTATGTCATTAGTATTAGGTAAGGGTTGGGAACTTAAAATACAACGTGGGGGAATAAATAAAACAAGTGTTAAGATTTTTGGAAAATCAATTCTGCTGTAGTGGTTAAGAGGGATAGAAAAGTTATAAAGGTTGCGGGTTCAAATCTTGTTACCTTATTTTTTGTGACAGTTTTTTTTATTTTTATTTTGTAACTAAAAGTTTTTTTGGTGACATACGAAATTCAAATCTGTAGCAAATGCACTACTTTTTTTTGTAGTGAATAGATGTACACCATGTTGACATCAGGTTATATTTATGACATAGTAGTTTAGCATTTTCTATACATGCTTTCGTACCTACATTTTATTACTAGCTTATCATATCTACTTGCTTTTGGGCCTAGTGGTGTATTTTGCTAAGGTCAGTAATTGTCCACTGGGAACTATAAATTATAGTTCTCACGCCCCCTGTTTCATGTTTTCTTTCAGAGCCTTCCACTCCGGGAGAGGCTCGAAATCGCGGGAAAGGAGTCGCCTCGAGCTCGCTAGAGAGGGATTTGACAGTAGATGGTCCACATCTCTTTTGTTTCTTTTTGGAGAGATTGAGAGACTTGTACCATTTTGTAGAGACCACCCCTTATATGTATCTTGAGACATGTGATGTACTAATTTATATTTTACTTTAGTAGTTTAGTTTCCTTTGATTCTATTTGTTGATAGAACCAAGCTGTATACTTGCTCTGATATCTCTAGATACTCTTTATTCTTGTTCATTTATCACTATTATTGTAGACGCCTTATATGTGCAGGTATATGGCGGGTCTGGGCATGCACCGGGCGGGCCTATGCCGGGTCCCGCGGCGTGACAGATTAATTTGGTATCAGAGCCTAGGGTTTAGTCTTAGTGAACCTAGTAAACCTTAGGCCGGTTGGATTATAGGAAATAGGCTCGTGAGAGACGAGGTCTATTTGATTTGTAAGCGAAGGTATCATGATTGGGTTTCTTTGATAACTCTAAAATGTTGGAGTTGGATGGAAGTGCATAACTTCTAACTTTGCGGAGGATTACGTTGGCGGCCGACAAAGTAACATCGGGAGTTAGTAGTAAAGGACACTTCCTTACTTTTGCAGGATTTGGGTAATAGTTATTTGAGTGGGGTTGTGATAGCGTGGGTTTTATTAACTTATGCTTTTACGATGTTGTAGTGATAATGCCGACTACACGCTCTAAGTCTGTTGGAGCGGACAACGCGGCAACTTTTGAGGAAGTAAAGACATCCGCTACCTCCGAATCCGGCGAGGTTCGTGAGTTGAGGAGCCAGCTTGCGGCCCTCACCGACTTGGTTACCCAGCAGGCGGCGGCGGCTTGACATCAGGCAGATACGGCGCGCCGGCAGGAGGTGCGGATGAATCGCCTGAA
Source organism: Ananas comosus (assembly GCF_001540865.1). Taxonomy (NCBI): domain Eukaryota; kingdom Viridiplantae; phylum Streptophyta; class Magnoliopsida; order Poales; family Bromeliaceae; genus Ananas; species Ananas comosus. Next base: position 7,162,275 of record NC_033637.1, read on the forward strand.
GGATCTTCTACTACAGTAGATGCTGCCAAGGAAGCTCAGGTCCCTACACCACCCGTGCCGGTGGAGGTGGTTGCACCCGGGGGGTCGTCCTCTGCACTCGACACTTCGCGGACGGCACCTGCGGTAGCACCTCGGGAGAAGGTAATTGCGGCACCACCAGCTCAGGTGCCTTTGGCGGGGGCAGTTTTTTCCGTGATGGTTAAGGGAGCAGAGCTGGAGCGGTTCATGGATCGCCTCAAAGAGTTTAGGAGGTGTAGCCCCAGGATCTTCGATGGGGAGAAGGTCGACCATTGGATCGTAGAGAAGTGGGTGATGCATATGGAGAAGCTGTTCCGCGACACTTTCGTGGAGGGGAGAGACAGAGTTTGGCTCGCCACTCATCATCTAGACGACGAGGCCTATAGTTTGTGGTTGGATATTCAGGATAATCCCAACACCGACCTTGTAGCGATTTCTTAGAAGAGGTTCAAGGAACTTCTGTTGGAGCACTACTTCCTAGACAATGTTAAGAGGAAGATAGAGCAGGATCTGCGTGGTAAGCACCAGGAGGACCGGACCGTGGCCGAGTACGAGAGGGAGTTCTCTCGGCTTCTACATTGCGTGCCTTTTGTCGTTCGGGACGATGAGGATAAGGCCCGCATCTTCGAGCAAGGACTTCGGCCATCGATCTTTCGGTTGGTGCAATCCTCCAACCTCCAGACATACCGTGATGTGGTGAACCGCGCGCTCATCGTAGAGAGCGGCGTGGCGGATTTGCAGGAGCGTCGAGAAGGCTTGGACAAGGGTAGGGGCAAGAGGCCTGCGGCTGAGGGTGCGAGTCAGACGCACTCTGGGAGGCCGCCGAGACATCCCAGGAGCCAGAGCCAGTCACGAGGACGTGGCTCATCTGACAGCATGGAGGATCTGATCGTCGCCAGGCTCCGAGCTGCGTGATCTGCGGTGGTCGTCACTATCCACGGCAGTGCTAGCAAAGTAAGGGCAGGTGCTACTTGTGTGGCCAGGAGGGTCACTTCCAGTCGGACTGCCCGAGGGGTCCTGTTCCAGCGCCATCATCGGCATCAGTACCAGCTTCACCGGGTCCCAGCCAGGGGACGCCTTTTGCTTACTACCAGGCCGGGTGGCCACTTGTTCAAAGACAGACGGAGGGGTCACGACAGGCCCCGAGCGGGCTCATGTATGCGGCCTAGACTGAGGAGGCGGCAGCAGCCGAGAATTTGGTTGCAGGTATCATTTTATTTTGTGGCATTCGAGCTCGAGCATTATTTGATACCGGTGCATCGCATTCATTCATAGATCGGCTATTTGCCGAGTTGCATGGCATACCGTTGGTTTTCTTGTTACATCCGGGACGTGTTGTTGTCCCCAACCACTCATTGGATATTAGGGAGTTCTGCCCCAGTTGCCCTATTCAGGTAGGAAATTAGATCATGCCCGTTGATTTGCTAGTTTTGCATAAACTCGGGGAGTTTGATGTTGTCCTGGGCATGGATTGGTTGACCAAGTACTTCGCTACTATCGATTGCAAGAATAGAATGGTGACTTTTAGAGAACCGGGGCAGGAGGAGGTTGTGTACGAAGATGCCAGAGTTCGCTGTTTGCGATGACGATTAGCTCCTCTCGAGCTAGGCAGTTGATTGGCGGGTTTGCTGGAGCTGGATGTGGCGACTGAGAGGGCTACTGCAGGTGGCATATTTTGCAATGCTATATGGATTTCATCATGATTGAAATGATTGCATCATTTGCATTCCTTGATCGGCTGTTCGTAGAGTCGTTAGCATGGATTCTCTTTCGATGCATGTCGGATGATGGGATGAGCAGGTGTGTCGTTTTGAACACACTACCTTGTGAGAGGGTTTTGCGCGCCAACAAATGGATTGGCCTTATTTGGTGTGGAGTGATTATGGGGTACTTTGTACCTTTGGTTGCGAGCTGACTTGACTCGCCTTGGCAATCTGAGCACGAAATAGTGCGTTTTGAGGATTTAATTTCGCTAGTTGTGACGACTACCTCCTTACCTAAAATCGGGTAATTATTAGGGAGGATTTGGGGCCTAATAGGCCGATAGCTTCTGATGATCGAGAATCCTTGGTGTCACGCCCCGAGCTCTGCCAATTTGGTCGGATTCGGGCCATGTCGACAGATGCCGAACGGACAGCACCTTCCCTGTCCGCCCAAGGCTCCAACAACATGTATATTCAAGCAATTCAACAAGGAGATTGCAAATAATACAAGGCTTGCTCGAGGGCAAGCAACAACTACGATAAGTGAAAGCATTCTATCTATTACATTCACACATGTTAAGGATTTTATAGGTTGGCGAATTTCGTAAAGTTGTTTGGAGTCTTGAAGGGTTGATCGCAAAAGTTTTTGAGAAGAGATTCAAATTGGAGGACGAAGACTCATTCGGAAAGATCGACACCTAAGGTATGAAGAAAAGATCATTTGTGGTGAAGATACATAATTAGAATAAGTTCAGAAGACTTAGATTGCTTTAAAATAAATTTTCTGAACTTTCATGTGTTCTGGGACCGGTCTCTGAAATGGAGAGACCGGTTCCCCTAAGGTCCTCACTGCGTAAACCATGATGCAACCGGTCCCCTGTGATGAGAGACCGGTTCCCGAACCATGGTGCTTCTGTCGTGCAGCGAGGGACCGGTCTCAAGTTTGAGAGACCGGTTCCCGAACGTTGGGTTTTTGGTCACGCAGAGAGGGACCGGTTCCTCACTTGAGAGACCGGTCTCTCACAGACCGGTCTCCTCGAGAGGACCGGTCTCTGAGGACGACACAGGTTTTTGAAAACGACTTTTTGCAATCCTAGTCTACTTCTAAGTCTTCTAAACATATAAATAAGCTATGTGGGTCATCTAAAATTAAGGCTTTGAATATTTTACCAATTCCAAACCCTAGAAACTTGTTTTCTTCCCGTTTCAATGCTTCGATTTACATGATGAGTTTCTAGCAATCAACATCGGCTTGATTCTTCGTTTTTACTCGATACTTCTTACGAGAATCAAGTAGATGATTGATTAAAGGTGAACCCTCATAGCTTATGGTTTTCAAAAGTTAAATCACCACAAATCTTCAATTCTACAAGCTCCGGAAGGAGGTTCGGCGCGTGGATCTCGCGTGAAGCCGAGGATTCGGTGGACGCTTCGAGGAGTTGAGGCGTTGACGCTGCGAGGAGTTGCAGCAAGGTCGATTGGTGGATTCCTATCGATCGAGGACCGGCAAAGATCACCGTCAACGAGAAATCGGTAAATTGAGTCGTGTGTTTTTGTCGAAATCACTTGTACTCAAGTTTTCTTAGTGGATTTTCTTTGCGTGATCGGTCCCGTGGGTTTTTCACTCCGAATTGGAGTTTTCCCACGTTAAATTCTCGGTGTGCTGTTTTAATTTCCGCTATTTTGTTTTGTTTGCATCGAGATTTTTCGAGTTTGCCGGATTTACACCTATTCACCCCCCTCTAGGTGTTACTTACCTTTTAGATCCTCGGGATCCATATCTCACAAGTGGTATCAGAGCGGGTATAGGTTGTAATTCATGGCTGAGGGCGGTAACATCAATCGACCCCCGCTCTTCGATGGCACTAACTATGCTTATTGGAAAGTCCGTATGAGGGCGTTTCTTATTGCTATCGACGAGCGGGTTTGGCAAGCCATTGAATTCGGATGGAAAAATCCTACCGAAGTTGTCGAGAATGTTACCGTGCCGAAACCTAGGAATAAATGGACGAAAGAGGAAAATGAACTATCTTCGTTCAACGGGAAAGGTATCAATGCTTTATTCAATGCTTTAAACCAAACTGAATTTTCTCGCGTCTCGGCGTGCGAAACCGCCAAAGAGATTTGGGACACTTTGCGAGTTACACACGAGGGTACAAGTTTGGTTAAGATTCAAAAATTGCAAATGCTTACTAGTAGATTTGATTCCATTCGTATGGAAGAACATGAATCTTTTACCGAGTACTATACTCGTTTGCAAGACATTGTAAACACGTGTGCTAACTTGGGCGAGAAAATTCCCGATTCCAAAATTGTTCGAAAAATTTTGAGAACCCTTCCCGAACGATTCCGTCCTAAGGTTGCGGCTATCGAAACGGTTAAACATCCTGATGAACTCAAGGTAGAAGAACTAGTAGGTGCTCTTCAAACTTATGAAATGACTTTTCCATCTAATTCATCTTCTTCCAAGTCTTTCTCTAAAGCCTCAGGGATGGCTCTAAAATCAACAAAAGGAGATGTTTCTTCAACCTCATCAGATTCAGAGTCGGAGCAAAGCTTGGAGGACTTTGAAAAACAACTTGCACTTCTAACAAAGAAGTTTCGTCGGAACTTTAGAAAGAAGTTTCCTCCCAAGTCTACTTCATCCAAGACAAACAAATCTAAAGGGGGTTCGTCTTCTTCTTCCTCGTCAAAATACAGAAAATCTGATAACTCTCAAAAGGACTCTACAAAAGAGAAGAAAAGCAGTGAAGGTCAAATTCAATGCTACAAGTGTAGGGGCTTTGGCCATATAGCATCTGACTGTCCTAATACAAAGTCATTGAAGAAGAAAGCTATGCAAGCAGTGACTTGGGACGACTCCTCATCTGACGATTCTACTTCGAGTGAAGAGGATGTGAATGCCACAGCTCTAATTGCACACGATTCAACTTTCATGTGTTTAGCATCTGCTGACTTGACCTCTACTACATCTATACAAGAGAAATCATCTTCGGAGGACTCATCGGATGGAGAATCGGACGAAGATGACATGGTAGCAGCATATCAACAATTGGTTGTTGAATCGAAGAAGATGGCTAAACATAACAAGAGACTGCGGCGAAGTCTGCATGAGTTGGAACAAGAAAATTCAAAATTGGTCTCGTTAACAAAGGATCTAGAGCAAGAAAGAGACGGGTTGACCAAGGCTTACAACTCTTTGCTTGAGAAGTGTTCGTTACTTGAAAAAGAAAAGGAGACTGAAGTGGAGAACATCAATTATCTTACTAAGCAAAATTCAGAAGTTAGAGAAGCAAATATGGAATTCACCAAGATGATCATTCAACTGAAGTCGGATTTGAACCAATTTTCATCTGGCTCGAGCAAACTAGACAAGATGCTTGGACTTGGTCAAACAAATAAACTTGGACTTGGTTATGAACGGACCTATGTTGACCAAGCAACAAAGAAAGATGGCGGACATTCATCAACTGCCGTTCCTAAGCTCTATGGTAAATTCGTCCCTCCTCAAAATAATCTGACTAACAAAGCTTGTCATATTTGTGGTGCTTTAGGACACATAAAGAAGTTCTGCAAACAAAAGGGAAAGAGCTCATCAACACCCTTGAATCACAGAACATTACTTTCGAAGAATGACTTTAAATCAAGAGGGAAGTCAACTTGGACTCCAAAGAAGGTTGATGCTAAGAAGAGACAAATATGGACACCAAACACTCCGGGGTCAAAGGCAAAACACGCATGGAAATCAAAGAAGGAGGATGTGAAGAAGAATTCAATTCAAATCGTCGACAAGCCACGATCAACAAGAGCAAGCAAACTCACACAGCCCAAAACACGTAAGGTTTGGGTGCGCAAAGGTGAACTCTTCCCATGCCTAGTTATTCACACTTCGCTTCATGCTTACGATAACTCATCATGGTATCTGGATAGCGGTTGTTCCCGTCATATGACCGGAGATAAAAATTGGTTTACTTCCTTGACCAAAATCTCCAGAGGACTTGTTGTTTTTGGGGACGGTCGATCGTCAAAAATTATTGGAAAAGGAACAGTGACTATCTCAGATGGCCCTACATTGAACGATGTTTTTTATGTTGAGGGGCTCAAATCTAATCTCGTAAGCATAAGCCAACTGTGTGATGATGGGTATTCTGTGAATTTTTCGGGTAAAGAATGCCATGTGACTCGTGATGACAATCTGTTCTTAAAGGGCATTAGATCTATGAATAATTGTTATGTAGTTCCTAGTTCGGCCACTGAACATTATAACCTAGCGTCATTAGAAACTGAAACTTTATGGCATGAACGACTAGGCCACATCAACTTTAAGGAGCTATCTAAGATAACCAAGAAGGAGGTAGTTAGAGGTGTACCTAAGATTGATTTTAAAGAGAACACTGTGTGTGGGGGTTGCCAATTAGGGAAACAAACTAGATCCACACATAAGAACTTGAACCACTTAGGGACAACTAAACCTCTAGAGTTACTTCACATGGACTTGATGGGACTATCTAGGATTCAAAGTTTGGGTGAAAACGTTATATTTTGCTTATTGTTGATGATTTTACTCACTATGTATGGAGTGCTTTCTTACGAGAAAAAGCTGATACTTTTAATTNTTTTGTGTTTCAAATGGTATAAAACATGAATTCTCGGCTCCTTATACACCCGAACAAAATGGAGTGTAGAACACAAAAATCGGGTTGTACAAGAAATGGCACGTGTTATGCTTCATAGTAAGAAAATTGCTTTACATTTTTGGGCCGAAACAGTTAACACGACCGTCTATGTTATCAATCGGATTTATGTGCGTCCGGGTACCTTGAATACTCCGTATGAACTTTGGCTTGGTAGGAAACCTAATATTAAATACTTTCGTGTCTTAGGGAGTAAATGTTTTATCCTTCAGGATCGTGAAAATCTTGAAAAATTTGACTCTCGAAGTGACGAGGGGATCTTTCTTGGTTATTCTACTACAAGTTGTGCTTATCGTGCGTACAATTTACGATCTAAGACGGTGATAGAATCTATCAATATAAAAGTAGATGAAGTTTCGTCTGCAAGTTCTTCTGTGAATGGTTCTTCTAATTCTTTGGTGAATGATGATGATAATGACTCTCCATTTGTATTGCCTGTGAATGATGATGTTTCTGCTTTTGATAATTCCATTGCATCTTCTGAAAATATTGCATCAAATGAGTCATCTGAGCCTCAAAGTATCTCATCTGAAATACCTAATACATCATCTGAGACTGCACTCCTGTTAGAGTCAAGAGATCATCCGTTATCGAATGTTATTGGAGATCCAAGTGTTGGTGTGCGAACTAGAAGTCAACTTCAATGTGAATTTGCATATTATGTTTCTCTAATTGAGCCAAAGAATATTGACGAAGCTCTTCTGGGTGAATATTGGATAAATGTCATGCAAGAAAAACTTGGGCAATTCATCCGCAATGATGTATGGGAATTAGTGCCACGCCCTGAGCAACAAAATGTTATTGGTACTAAATAGATTTTTAAAAATAAGAAAAATAAGGATGGTACAATTGTTCGAAACAAAGCTAGACTTGTTGCTCAAGGTTATTCACAAATTGAAGGGATTGATTTTGATGAAACCTTCGCCCCGGTTGCCCGTCTCGAATCTATTCGTATTTTGTTCGCGATAGCTTGTCATTTGAAAATTACTCTTTATCAAATGGATGTAAAAAGTGCATTTCTGAATGGTTTTCTAAAAGAGGAAGTTTATGTGGAACAACCAAAAGGTTTTGTAGATTCTAAATTTCCAAATCATATTTTTCGTCTTAAGAAAGCACTTTATGGACTCGAACAAGCATCGCGAGCATGGTATGAACGATTAACAAAATATCTTTTAGAAAAGAGATACAACTGAGGGGAAGCGGATAGAACTTTTTTTGTAAAACACAATAAAAATGATTTTGTTGTCGCACAAATCTATGTGGATGACATTGTCTTCGGGGCAACTAAAGATACAGTTGCCACTGAATTTGCTAAGTTGATGACTAGTGAGTTCGAGATGTCTATGATGGGTGAGCTCTCATATTTCCTTAGTCTTCAAGTTAAACAATCAAATGAAGGAATTCATTTGTCTCAAACCAAGTATGCAAAGGAATTGGTTAAAAAATTTGGTTTGGATGGAGCAAAGAACTTTGATACACCGATGGGAACAAGTAATAAAGGACTTGGAGTGAATGTTGAAGGACAAAGTGTGGATGAGAAACAGTACAGGAGCATAATCGGCAGTTTACTGTATTTGACCGCGAGTAGACCGGATATTGCTTTTAGTGTGGGAATTTGTGCTCGCTATCAAGCTAATCCAAAAGAAGTTCATTTGAAAGCGGTTAAGAGAATCATACGATATGTTAAATGTACAACCGCTTATGGTCTATGGTATCCTATAGGGACATCTTTGGACTTAATCGGATACTCGGATGCTGACTGGGCTGGTTCTGCAGATGATCGGAAAAGCACTAGTGGAGCTTGTTTTTACCTTGGACATTGTCTTGTTGCGTGGCATAGTAAAAAACAAAATTGTATTGCACTCTCCACTGCTGAGGCGGAATACATTGCGGCCGGTAGTTGCTCTACACAATTACTATGGATGAAAAGCTTATTGAGTGATTATCGGATCTCCTCCACCACTTTTACAATTCTATGCGACAACACGAGTGCCATAAATATTTCAAAAAACCATGTTTTACATTCACGAACAAAGCATATTGAACTAAGATATCACCTTTTAAGAGAATTGGTTGAATCAACTATTCTTCAACTTGAATATGTTTCAACTGAAAATCAACTTGCGGATATTTTAACTAAGCCTTTGGATCAAAAACGTTTTCTACATTTAAGAAAGGCTATTGGTATGAATCCTTCAAACTAGATACATTCTATTGGGGCATAGATCATGTGCATGTTGCATTTTGTTTCTGTGCATATTTTTGTTTGGTTTTTCCTGATTATTCTTGAGAGATGATTGAATTTCATGAATGTTGTCGCTGTTTTTGGGAGATAAATTGGTTTTTGTTAGCTCTATCATATGACTTTAATTGTTTCATATTATGTTTTGATTGATCACTGTCATTGTTATTCTCTATTGTCATAATTTTTGAACGATCAAATCGTTGAAATTCTGTTTAGTATTTTGAATTAAATTCAACACCTCATGTTTCGAACTTTGAACGTTGCAATTGTTTATTTGATTATTAGGTGTGAGATGAATAACTCTTTCTCTATTTTTGAAATTGCAATAATATTTTTGATTTGAGGGTTGCACTAATTTAGGGGGAGTCTTTCGGACTATGGTTATGGAAATATCTTAAATTCAAAAGATATGGAAAGAGTTACATCCCTGCTGGGAGTGTGAAAACTACCACCACATGAAGGAAAGAGCTACCACCCCGGTTGTCCGGTCAGTGTGTGCAGCTACCACATGATGATCAATATATCTCTATGAGTTAACAGCCAATAAAGAATAAATAAATATGAGATGTTGTGGAGATGGTAAAATTCTAATACTATGTTTAATACATCTCCTAGGCGATATAAGGTGGTTTGTTAAAAGATGCTCAAAGAGTCACTCCTATCTCGAATTATGTGCATAACTCAAATTGAGAATATTCTTTTAATTTCATGATTATGTGATTTATTTATTCAATTTCTTAACAAATATGATGATAAAATGATACAATTAATCCTTAGATCTTGCATGATGTGTGGAATTTTATTTGATACTTATCAAGAATTTTATTTGATTTTCGGATCAACAATATTTGACGAATTGAATATCTTTGAGATTGTTTTTCAAAATTTATTTATGAAATTTTATTGGAAGTCTTTGGGGATGGATATTTTGTATTTTTGATGTTGGATATGTTGAGGATATTACTTAAAATTTTTGAAAATTTTGGACGAAAAATAAATTTTTTGGTTTTGGCTCTGGGACCGGTCCCAGACTTGGAGAGACCGGTCCCTCCGCCCAGACCGATATAAGGGTTTTGCGATCCGTTTCTTCTCACTTTACCAACTTCGTTCAAATTTCTCTCCAGAGCCTCTGATATCCCTAGGGTGCTTTTGCTTCCATTCTTCATCAATTTACACTTGATTTTGATATGATTCTCGGATTTTATTTCGTTGTTGTCTTATAATCCGAATTTATGCTTTATTTTCAATTTTTTGGGGATTTGATCTTATTATGTTGTTATATCTCTTCATTTTTGCCCTGATCTTACCTCTAGACATGTTAGTTAGCATTTTCATGCATTACTCCATACTTTGTTACAATTGTTTGGGTGTTTTTGCTATGTTTTCCTCATCTAAACCTATTTTTTTTTAATTTTTTCGAAAATGGGACTTTCTTCATTTTTGATGCTTGATTTGTCCATGATTTTCATGGTTATGTGGCCCTAGAATTATCTAGTACATTACATATAAATTTTCTAAAGTTTTTTTTTAATCACAAATCAATTATTTTTATGTTCAATATGTATAAATTATTGTGTTTAACAGGGGTTTCTTCGAAAATGTACTCGTGGCTACTTGTTCTTTTGGTTCTTATGGCTGGCGGTGGTCGTGGAAGTAAGCGACAGCGCTCAAAAGCTAAAAGGCCAATTAAGTATCAACCGGAGGATGAAGAGAGCGAATATGCTCCTGGCGATGAACCTGAGGAGGACGAGCCGGATTGGGAGACTTTTGTTCCCGAGGTATTGGCTAAGGATAAGGATACTGGGAAAGGCAAAGGAAAAGGAAAAGCCGTGGATAAAGGCAAAGGAAAGGCAACTGAGCGTCCCAGTCGTCGTAAGTCCGGGGGTGTTGAAATTCGAGAACCGGGCTCTGAACCACCACGTCACAGTCTACAGGATGTTCCATCTAATCGACGGTCGATGTACTCGTCGAAACACTGCATTGGTGAGCGAGATGTTGGGGTGGCCAGTATCATTAGTTGTGTGCCGGGTTTTCAGGATTTATTTGAACAGGGGAATCTTCATCAGATTTGTGATTTCCCGGAGCAAACCGGTTATTGTTTGGAGTTGATCAGAGAATTTTACANTTACACCTATTCACCCCCCTCTAGGTGTTATTTACCTTTTAGATCCTCGGGATCCATATTTAACAACACATTGTAACTTGATCACTTTCAATCAAATACAAAGCTTGTACATTTACTTTACATTCATTCTTCCAATTTACGTAACCATCTCCCAAATGAATTAATTACATTTCATATACATTTTACATTCATCGACATAATAGATGAAATATACATAGGGTGGCTCTATACACATCGGTAGTCCGCTACCTAGAGCACGATAATCATGCCACGAGCCATGATCACCCCGCTTGCGCTAGAACCTGCATGGTTAGTGGGATGAGAACTACAACAAAGTTTCTAGTGGGTTCGGCAACAGACCTCGCCGACTTACCTACTAGGTCTATTTAGGCATATGTATTTCAAGAAAGGAAGATAGCCAACCAACTAATGCTACTACTAATACAATGCCTACAAGAAAACTGGTCAATAAACAGATAATCATATGTATGATAAATGCATGCATGTTTTTTCCATAACTTTAACTTGGCTTTTACCCAATCTTACCGGTTAACCTTGTTAACCCCAATAACTCATAACCCGAAATTCCTTAATAACGGGAGACTCGAACCTCTCTAGGGACCGTCCTCTGGGGGGATTTTACCACGCCCATTGGTGACCAACTCCGGAGCGCACCGCCCGAGGGGGAGCTATCTCCCTCAAGCCAAGACTTATCGTGAGTATCAATCAAATCCTCAACTTGAGAATACATAGCCACTAGTCACAATGCCACTGTCATAATAGGTTTCTGCCTATTTATTCGTGCCACTTTCTAGTTCACTCTTGCCATAATGCCACTATGCCACTATATCAATGATAGGTCTCTACCTTATCATTTATGTGCCATAATGCCATAATTGGTTAAACCATGTTTAACAATTCATCTCTCAATGCCAATCTTGTCTCTATTGTCAATGTCACCTTCGTTTACTATTGTCAAGTCCAATTCTCGCATTCATACAATCGTTAGGGTTCTACCATACATGTCCATTATGGTTCTATCATTCTCTATATTCAACTACGTTAGAAGCATATAAATGAAGTCAAACCAAGGTTCACATGTAAACTACCCTGTCATGCATGAATGATACTATACATAGATATGTTCAACAAAGGCGAAATAGATATAAAGGGGAATCCAACGATTCCGGTGTGCACCCCCCACCATTTTATAGTTACAAGGAACCCACGGTTTAATTCTTGGAATTTTTAAGCTCTTATCCTGCATGTTGTGGCTATCTGTACGAAAAATGATGTTTTGGTCAATATCTTCGCGTACACTCGTCGGATTGTCAAACCGAGCGCATCAACGCGTTCGTTATACGCCCAATTAGATTTCTAAGAGGTCAATTTACATCGGAAACGGCCTAGGGCAAAAGCCCCAAAATTCATGCCCTGACAATGCCATTTAGGGTTTCTTCCTAGATTGATCTTGTTCCTAAGCGAATGATAGCTTAGAATCAACTAGGAAGCATTCTAATACCATTTTCATACCCTTTGAACCATTCCTAGGGCATCTAGTGTGAACCCTAATAATCCACCATGGGAGCACCTTGAGAAAACCATGGATTTCATGGGTTCAAGGTCTCAAGAGGGTTTCTAAGCTTGCAAGGAGGTCAAAACACTAATTCTTGGGGTATAAATCCAAACCCTAGAACTCTACTTGTAAGAAGACTCACCTTAGCCCAAGCTCTATCAAGTCCTCCTTGTGGGAGAGCTTCAAGAACCACCAAAACCTCCAAAATCTCCTTCTCCAAGCTTTCTCCCAAGCTCCTCCCTTGCCCTAGATGAGTTTTCTAGAGAGAGAAATAGAGAAATATGAGGGAGAGGGTGTGTGTGTGTGTGGCTGTGAAGGGGAGAAGAGATGGGGTATATATGGTGTGCTACAATTGCAACTAGGCCCCCCAAACTATTATAATTGCAGCAGACTTAATCTTGCTGTCGGGTCCAAAGTGTACCGGTACACTTTGGGCTGTCACTGGTTACACGATCGCGTATGACCAAACCAGAGAGCAGTTTTCTCAGTTCGCACCATTTGTACCGGTACACTTTCAATTTGTACCGGTACACTTTCAGTGTCACGCCCCGAGCCCGATCCTTTTGGCCGGTTCGAGTGCGTCGAACAGACGTTGAACGGACAGAGCCTCCCCTGTCCGCCCAAGGCTCAACAACAGGTACAAATAGAGTATAGAAATTGCATAAGCGGAAGCATACACAATGGCTTGCACGAGGGCAAGCAATAGCCAAGAGTGAAGGTAAACAACTACACTTATGAACGGATTACAATCTTTGCATCATTTCTTTTCTTTTACATTACAGGATCTCAAAATATCATTCTCGCATTTAAATATAAGGATCTTTTACATCATACATGTTCTTTCCTTTAACAACTAAATCAACGAAGTACAAAAGATGATATAATAAAAGGGGGTATGCAACTAAAGTAAATAAGAATCTCGGGCGGTCTCTACCTAGGGCGCGATGCCCTTACCGCGATCGTCCGCCGGCTCGTTGGGTCCCGGCTCTGTGGAAATAGGGGTGTGAGAACTACAACAAAGTTTTCGGTGGGTTCAGCAACCAACCACGCCGACTATCCCACTAGATCTAATCAGGCATAATAGAATAAAGGAAAGTAAGTAACCAGCTAGCAACTGCAGCTAATATGCCTGAACAATATAAAATGATATGCACAATGTAATACTCATGATGAATGCAAGGTCATAGTGCCAATACCCAATCTCTTCGCTAACCCGTAGGTTTCGCCCTCAACAAACTCACAAACTCAAAATCTGAATAATCGGGGAGATACTCGCTACAACCCGATGGGACCGTCCTCTGGGGAGATACTCGCTACAACCCAGTGATGTCGACTCCGGAGCACATCGCTCGAGGGAGAGCTACCACAACCGCAAGCAAGGGCTAAAAGTGAGTACGATCAATCCTACATTTGAGTATTCTAAGTTCAATCCATTCCTTAACTTTAAGGAAGACCATACTCAAATGACCCTTACACTAAGGTTGAAATGTCATATTACCTCAATCATTCTTTCCTTTGCATTCTTTACTATCACTAATGTCATATACACTATCAAGTTCTTGTACTCATGCCACACTTGTTCTCTAAGTACTAGATTCTTGTCCTCATGCCAAATGTCACACTTATTTACTAAGGGTTCTAGACTTGTCGATGTTACTTGCTAGATCTATGTCAAAGTGTCACTTTTCGTTTACTAACCCTTCTAGGTTCTTGTCACAATTATGCATACATAGGGATCATCTTTCTCACATTCTTACAAACATTTAACATGCATTTGAATTTACATTATGCTATAAAAAGCTCACAATTAACCTTATTATGCAAGATGCTCAAAAATGCACATATGCTCAAAATATGACACTTAGACATAAAGAGATTTTCGATGTTCTTGGAATGCACCACCCACCTTAGATGGTAGCAAAGATGCTACGGTGAATTTCTTGGAATTTTTTGAAGCCCTAGTCCGCGTGCTGCGGCTATCTGTATGGAAAATGACATTTTTGTCTATAACTTTGCGTACATTCGTCGGATTGCCGAACCGAGCGTTCCAACGCGTTTAAAATACCCTCAATTAGGTTTTTACATGATCAAAATAGATCAAAATCCATCTTGGGCAAAACCCCTCTTTGGGATGCCCTAACATATCATTTTTGCATTTCTCCGAGGTTGATCTCATTCCTAAGCAAAAGATAGCTTAGATTCACTTGGGAAGCTCTCTAATAAGGTTTCTAAGCTTTTAGAACCAACCCTAGGGCATCTACTTTGAGCCCTAGTGATCCACCATGAGAGTTCTTCAAGAAAACCATGTTTTTTATGGAGTCATGGTCTTTAGAGGATCTCTAGGTTAATTAGAGGATCAAAACTCTAAATTCCAAGGTTTAAAACCAAACCCTAGACTCTCTTGTGCAATAAACTCACCTTGGCCACGAGCTCACAAAGGTCCACCTTGTTGGAGAGCCACCAAAGCCTTCAAACCCACCGAAATCTCCTCTCCAAGCTTCTTCTCCACTTTCTCCTTGCCCTAGACCAAGCTTTCTAGAGAGAGAAAGAGAGGAAAATGAGAGGAAAAGAGAGGAGGGGTGTGTGCTGCTGTGAGGAGAGGGCTAGGGTCAAATAACATATTGTGACAATTGCATTTAGGCCATTCAACTTTCTATTCTGCAGCAGACTTATCCCTGCTGCCAGAGGATTCGCGTACCGGTACACGGGTTGGTATCATTGGTACATGACCTGCGCAGAAGCAAACCCGAAAGCAAACTCTCTCGGTTTCGCAGGGTGTGTACCGGTACACGGGGTCCCGTACCGGTACACCACCCAGGCTGCCCAAACCCAAGAGCAGCCTGTGCTCGGGTCGCTTGCTGTACCGGTACAACCACCATGGTGTACCGGTACACAATGCTCCAGAATGCTGTTTTGGCTTCGACTCGACTCTACTTCGCGTCGTTCGATGCGAAAACCATTCCAACACTTCTTTAACTCATTTTTGCCATTCCAAACCTGCTGGAATGCAAAAATCACTCACCAATCCATTTCTCTCGATACTTTAACCAATTTGATTAAAGTTCGATTATCGTTTTCGAGTTTCGTTATGTTACATTCTCCACCCCTTAAATTTAGTTTCGTCCGCGAAACTAGCTTAATTTAAGCCCGAACTCGACTCGTACCTTAGTTCAGCTCGTCGAAGAGATGAGGGTAATGCTCCCGCATTGCGCTCTCGAGCTCCCAAGTAGCTTTCCGGTCGTCGTGATTGCACCAACGAATTTTAACATACGGAATCTCGCGATTTCGTAGTTTCCTTACTTCTCGATCGATGATGTATGCCGGGAACTCCTCATAGGTCATGTCCTCTTGAATCTCGGACGGTTCAAACGAGAGAACATGATCGGGGTCGTGAACATATTTGCGGAGATTCGACACGTGGAACGCATAGTACAGTCCCGCAAGTCTTTGTGGTAATGCTACTCGGTATGCCACCGCGTCGACCCGTTCCAGTATTTCGAACGGTCCAAGGTACCGGGGACTTAGCTTCCCACGGATTCCAAACCGCTTAATCCCTCGCATCGGCGAAATCTTTAGAAACACGTGGTCTCCAACGGCAAACTCTATATCTTTCCTCCGTTTGTCGGCATAACTCCTTTGCCGAGATTGCGCCGTAGCAAGTCGTTGGCGAGCAAGATGAACCTTCTCCTCCGCCTCCCGCACTACATCGGGCCCAAGAGCCGCCCTCTCGCCCACATCGCTCCAATGAATTGGGGAGCGATACTTCTTTCCATAGAGGGCCTCGAATGGCGCCATCGCAATACTTTCTTGATAACTGTTATTGTACGCGAACTCCGCCATCGGAAGATGATCATGCCAATTGCCCTTATAATCCAGTATACACGCTCGAAGCATATCCTCAAGTATTTGTATTGTCCTCTCCGATTGATCATCACTTTGAGGATGAAATGCCGTGCTAAAGTCGAGCCGCGTGCCCAAAGCCTCCTGTAGGCTCCTCCAAAAGTGAGAGGTGAACCTCGGGTCCCGATCCGACACGATAGACACGGGCACCCCATGAAGTCTCACAATCTCGTCGATATATACTTGAGCCAATTTGTCCCCCGACCATGTAATATGAATCGGTAGGAAATGCGCCGACTTCGTCAACCGGTCCACTATAACCCAAATTGCATCGTGCCCACCTTGATATCGTGGCAATCCGGTCACAAAGTCCATAGCGATATTCTCCCATTTTCAAACGGGTATAGGCAAGCTTTGTAATTTTTCCGCCGGAAAACGCCGCTCCGCTTTTACTTGTTGGCAAGTAAGGCATTGCGCAACAAACTCCCCAATATCTTTCTTCATGCCCGGCCACCAATAGTGCAACTTCAAATCTTGATACATTTTGGTGCCGCCCGGGTGTATACTATAAGGGGATTGGTGCGCTTCTTGCATGATCGCCCTGCGGATATCCTTATTCTTAGGGGCACATCAACGGTTTCTAAACCGGAGTGCGCCGTCGGTCCCAATGCCAAAGTCATTGGCACTACCGCTCTCAACTTCCCCGTGCACCCTTTGGAGATATTCATCTGAAGCCTGCAACTCTTTAATCCTCTCCAATAAAGTCGGTTGAACAACCAATGCCGCAAGCGTCGCCGGCACTCCCGGCGCTACTACTTCCAATCCAAGCCGTTGCATCTCCTTTTGCAATAGTGGTTGGGGTGTAATTGCCGAAGCCAGATTTTCTCCCGATTTCCTACTAAGTGCATCGGCCACGACATTCGCCTTCCCGGGGTGGTATAGAATAGTAACATCATAGTCTTTTAACAATTCCAACCACCGCCGTTGTCGCATATTTAACTCCCTTTGGGTGAATAAGTACTTAAGACTTTTGTGATCCGTATAGATCTCACAATGTTCCCCGTATAGGTAATGTCTCCATAGCTTTAGCGCGAAAATAACTGCCGCTAGCTCAAGATCGTGAATCGGGTAGTTCTTCTCATAAGTCTTCAATTGGCGTGAAGCATAAGCTATAACCTGCCCGTTTTGCATCAAGACACACCCGAGTCCCACGTAGGAAGCATCACTATATACCACAAAGGTCTCCCCCGGCGTCGGTAGAGCAAGCACCGGGGTCGTGGTCAACCTTTCCTTTAACTCCTCGAAGCTCCGCTCGCATTCGGGGCTCCAAACATACTTCACCCCTTTGTGTGTAAGGCGCGTTAGTGGAGTAGTTATTTTAGCAAACCCCTCCATGAACCGCCAGTAGTAGCCTGCTAACCCAAGAAAACTGCGGACCTTCGATACACTCGTCGGGCGAGGCGAATCCTTAATTGCCTCCACCTTCCTCGGATCCACCGAGATACCATCACCCAAAATTACATGACCAAGGAAAGTGACCTCCGATAGCCAAAAGTCGCATTTCTTCAACTTGGCATATAACTTCTCTTTTCGGAGTATTTCCAACACGGTCCTCAAGTGCTCCTCGTGTTCTTCCTCGGTCCGAGAATATACCAATACGTCGTCAATGAATACCACGACGCACCGGTCCAATAGCGGACGGAAGACTCTATTCATTAAGTCCATGAACGCCGCCGGGGCGTTAGTAAGCCCAAACGGCATCACCGTGAACTCATAATGGCCATACCGCGTACGGTACGCCGTCTTGTGCACATCTTCGGGCCGTATCTTCAACTGATGATACCCCGATTGGAGATTAATCTTTGAATATACCCTTGACCCCTGCAGCTGGTCAAATAAGTCATCAATCCTCGGCAACGGGTACTTATTCTTCACTGTGACCTTGTTCAACTCGCGGTAATCCACGCAGAGTCGAAGTGTGCCGTCCTTCTTCTTAACGAATAGCACCGGAGCTCCCCAAGGTGACACACTCGGCCTCACAAAGCCTTTGTCGAGCAAGTCTTGCAATTGTGCCTTAAGCTCTTTTAGCTCCGCCGGTGCCATTCTATACGGGGCCTTCGAGATTGGCGCCGCCCCCGGGACCAAGTCAATAACGAACTCGATCTCCCGGTCCGGTGGCAATCCCGGTAACTCCGCCGGAAATACATCCGGGAATTCGCACACCACCCGAATGCCTCCCAAATCCGGGTGCTCTTTTTGGGCTTCCACCATTGTCGCCAAGTAGGCCACACAACCACCTTTTATCATTTTCCTCGCCCGTGCCGCCGACACGGTCGCCGCGAAAAGCGAGCTTTTAGCTGCCTGATACACTAGCTCCTCTCGATCAGGCTCGCGAAACGTGATCACCTTACTTTCGCAATCTATCACGGCATAATACTTGGAGAGCCAGTTGGTCCCCAAGATCACGTCGAAACCCCACATTCGGTTTAGCACCAACAGATCAATCGGCATGACCCAGTCACCTATCTGCACTGGGCACGCTACACATTCTTCGTGAACATGAAAAGTATGCTTGACCGAATTTACCGTCCAATAGTCATAATGGTGCACGATCTTAATGCCATGAGTCCTAGCGAATGATGCATCTATGAATGAATGCGATGCACCTGTGTCGAATAAAGCTCTAGCTCTGGTGCCTCTGATCGAAATAATACCTGCCACGATGTCGTCGGGAACAGGAATCGGCTCCTCCTGCACCTGAGTGGCAAAAACCCGCCCACTCGGTGCCCTCGATGCCTCCGGCTGACGCGATGAAGACGAACGTCCAGCCGACATAGCCGGTGGTAACCCCGCCTGCTGTCTCGGGGTATATGGAACTGATGCCGAGGTCGGTGCAGATGAACCCCAGCTCGGGCACTCCCGAATCATGTGCCCCGCCTGGCCGCACTTGAAGCACTTTCTTTCGCGCTGTGGGCACGTCGGCGGTTGATGGTTACCGCCGCAAATAACGCAACGGGAGGGTCTCCAACCCTTCGGCTGCTGTCGGGGATACCGAGGGGGTTTCTTCGCACTCGGCCGGCCCCCGGTGCCACCCGCCGCCCGCTTCTTGCTCTTATCTCTTGCCTCAGCTGCGGCTTCGCGTTCCTCACACTCGTGGGCATAGCCTTGCCCTGCCCACAGTGCTCGATCAAAGGCCTCGGCGAAGGTCGGAAGCTTGAGGATTTGCACGGCCCGATGAATCCCCGGTCGAAGCCCACGCACGAACCAATCGGCTCGGTCCCGATCATCACGAACTACATCTGAGACGCAGTCGATGATGTGGGAGAACTCTTGCTCGTACTTCCCCACCGATCGGTCGCCCTGCTTCAACTTGCGAAATTTTTCTTGCAACTTCCGCTTCTCCGTGTCAGGAAAGTAGTTGGCGAACAGCGCCCTCTTAAACTCCTCCCAAAGCATAGGCGGAAGGTCAGAAGATCGATCCCGCTTCACCCGCTTCCACCACACCTTGGCCGCCTTCTCAAGGCAGTGTGTGGCGAGAGGTACTTTGTCTTTCTCCAAGGAATAGATGTCCTCCTCTAACGCGCGCTCCCGCTCAGCTTCCACCGCTGCACTATCGGGATTTGAGGTTCCCGATCCGTCCGGTATCGCCGTCACTGGTACGGCCGCAACCGGCGTCGCCGCCGCCGCCACTCCCTCAGCCACCGTCGGCACCACAATGGGGGGCGCAGGGGGTTCGACCCCTGCCTGAGCCGTCGTCGTTTGCTGCCGCTCCAATGCCTCTTGGAGCCTTTGGATTTGCTCCCCTAAGCGCTGGACCGACTCCGCCTGTTGCCGCACCACGCCAATGAGCGCGGCCAACTGCTCCCGAAGCTCCCCGTCGCCTTCCGCTCCGGGCTGCACGGCAGCCGCACTCGGCTCCTCGGCCATCGACCTTGTTCGCGGTCGTCCACGAAGTCGAGGTGCCATTACCCCCTGCAACGAAGCAATTTACGTTAGTTACCTAACCAATATACTCGTACTTGCCCAATCCGGCGAAAGCAATAAGTGTATTTATTCTCCTTCCAAAGCATCATGTCGTCGGCCGCCGATCACAACACAAGGGAAAGAAAACAAATAACAACTTTAAGTTAGCCCCTAACCACATTAGAGACTTATTAGCACTAACCCAATCATAAGCTTTCGCTATACTTTGTTCAACGTCACTCACGTTTCCTAAGTCCTTAAGGTCTTCCCAATCCTAAAGGTCTCTAGGTCCATCCTAAACTTTCACTCTTTTTGGCTTCTACTCTCTGATACCATCTTATCTATCACGGCCCGAGCCCGATCCTTTTGGCCTATTCGAGTGCGTCGAACAGACGCCGAACGGACAGAGCCTTCCCTGTCTGCCCAAGGCTCAACAACAGGTACAGATAGAGTATAGAAATTGTATAAACGGAAGCATACACAATGGCTTGCACGGGGGCAAGCAATAGCCAAGAGTGAAAGTAAACAACTACACTTATGAACGGATACAATCTTTGCATCATTTCTTTTCTTTTACATCACAGGATCTCAAAATATCATTCTCGCATTTAAATATAAGGATCCTTTACATCATACATGTTCTTTCCTTTAACAATTAAATCATCGAAGTACAAAAGATGATATAATAAAAGGGGGTATGCAACTAGAGTAAATAAGCATCTCGGGCGGTCTCTACCTAGGGCGCGATGCCCTTACCGCGATCGTCCGCTGGCTCGCTGGGTCCCGACTCTGTGGAAATAGGGGTGTGAGAACTACAACAAAGTTTCCGGTCGGTTCGGCAACCAACCACGCCGACTATCCCACTAGGTCTAATCAGGCATAATAGAATAAAGAAAAGTAAGTAACCAGCTAGCAAATGCAGCTAATATGCCTGAACAATATAAAATGATATGCACAATGTAATGCTCATAATGAATGCAAGGTCATAGTGCAAATACCCAATCTCTTGGCTAACCCGTCGGTTTCGCCCTCAACAAACTCACAAACTCAAAATCCCAATAATCGGGGAGATACTCGTTACAACCCGATGGGACCGTCCTCTGGGGAGATACTCGCTACAACCCAGTGATGTCGACTCCGGAGCACATCGCCCGAGGGAGAGCTACCACAATCTCGAGCAAGGACTAAAAGTGAGTACGATCAATCCTACATTTGAGGATTCTAAGTTCAATCCATTCCTTAACTTTAATGACGACCATGCTCAAATGACCCTTACACTAAGGTTGAAATGTCATATTACCTCAATCATTCTTTCCTTTGCATTCTTTACTATCACTAATGTCATATACACTATCAAGTTCTTGTACTCATACCACACTTGTTCTCTAAGTGCTAGATTCTTGTCCTCATGCCAAATGCCACACTTGTTTACTAAGGGTTCTAGACTCGTCGATGTCACTTGCTAGATCTATGTCAAAATGTCACTTTTCGTTTACTAACCCTTCTAGGTTCTTGTCACAATCATGCATACATAGGGATCATCATTCTCACATTCTTACAAACATTTAACATGCATTTGAATTTACATTAGGCTATAAAAAACTAACAATTAACCCTATTATGCAAGATGCTCAAAAATGCACATATGCTCAAAATATGACACTTAGACATAAAGAGATTTTCCATATCCTTGGAATGCACCACCCACCTTAGATGGTAGCAAGGATGCTACGGTGAATTTCTTGGAATTTTTTTGAAGCCCTAGTCCGCGTGCTGCGGCTATCTGTACAGAAAATGACGTTTTTGTAAATAACTTTGCGTACATTCATCGGATTGCCGAACCGAGCATTCCAACGCGTTTAAAATACCCTCAATTAGGTTTCTACATGATCAAAATAGATCAAAACCCATCTTGGGCAAAACCCCTCTTTGGGATGCCCTAACATATCACTTTTGCATTTCTCCGAGATTGATCTCATTCCTAAGCAAAAGATAGCTTAGATTCACTTGGAAAGCTCTCTAATAAGGTTTCTAAGCTTTTAGAACCATCCCTAGGGCATCTACTTTGAGCCCTAGTGATCCACCATGAGAGTTCTTTAAGAAAACCATGTTTTTCATGGAGTCATGGTCTTTAGAGGATCTCTAGGTTAATTAGAGGATCAAAACTGTAATCCCAAGGTTTAAAACCAAACCCTAGACTCTCTTGTGCAATAAACTCACCTTGGCCACGAGCTCACAAAGGTCCACCTTGTTGGAGAGCCACCAAAGCCTTCAAACCCACCGAAATCTCCTCTCCAAGCTTCTTCTCCACTTTCTCCTTGCCCTAGACCAAGCTTTCTAGAGAGAGAAAGGGAGGAAAATGAGAGGGAAAGAGAGGAGGGGTGTGTGCTGCTGTGAGGAGAGGGCTAGGGTCAAATAACATATTGTGACAATTGCATTTAGGCCCTTCAACTTTCTATTCTGCAGCAGACTTATCCCTGCTGCCAGAGGCTTCGCGTACCGGTACACGGGTTGGTATCACCGGTACACGACCTGCGCAGAAGCAAACCTGAGAGCAAACTCTCTCGGTTTTGCAAGTTGTGTACCGGTACACGAGGTCCCGCACCGGTACACCACCCAGGCTGCCCAAACCCGAGAGCAGCCTATGCTCGGGTCGCTTGCTGTACCGGTACAACCACCACGGTGTACCGGTACACAATGCTCCAGAAAGCTGTTTTGGCTTCGACTTGACTCTACTTCGCATCGTTCGATGCGAAAACCATTCCAACACTTCTTTAACTCATTTTTGCCCTTCCAAACCTGCTGGAATGCAAAAATCACTCACCAATCCATTTCTCTCGATACTTTAACCGATTTGATTAAAGTTCGATTATCGTTTTCGAGTTTCGTTATGTTACATTCAGCTCAGCTCTACTCCTCGGCCTGCTTGCTGTACCGGTACAACGATCAACGTTGTACCGGTACACTTTGCTCCAGAATGCTGTTGGCTTCGACTCGACTATACTTCGCACCGGTCGATGCTACAATCTTTCTAACTCTTCTAAATTCATGTCTAACCCTTCCAACATTGTTGGAAAGCTAATTGAAACCTGTCCCACCATTTCTCTTGGCACTTTAACTAATTTGGGTAAAGTTCGATAATCGCTATCGAGTTTTCGATATGTTACACTCGGAATGAAGGATATTTTTTGAATTTTTGTTGTTTTCCCGATTGAGTCACAAATCGTGAGCTCGATTGGCGGGGAGGTTTTTGGTATCAAGTGTTCCGCTTCGTGGAGAAGCACCCTCACTTGTTGTGGGACCGGTTGGGTCATTTTGACTGTATGTCGGCTATCGTGATCTAAATTGAACCACGATTAGGCATTTGGACCGATGTAGAGGCTCGCTGATCTTTTCAATTACCCTTGAGTTGTAGGTGTACTCGATAAGATTGAAATACAATCTGAGTATTACCATTTTGTGTTGGAGTTTGAGGTTGCACCTGAAACAGATTTTGATGCTGGGTTGGGATATCACGAGGACTATTGTGATGTTGCCTAAGCCTGAAGTACTCCACCAGTGTTAGGGACTTGCTGAATGATAATTCCAAGCCCTCTGGATGGATTTGTGGAACCGGTCGCGGATGGCCATGAGTATCCTGATGAAGATTTGCGAAGATTGACTGTGTCACGCCCCGGGACCCAGCATAGGCTCGCCCGGTGCGTGCCTAGACCCACCATATGCCTGCACATATAAGGCATCTACCACAAAAGTAATAAATAAACCTGTGATACAAGTATCTAGAGATATCAGAGCGAGTATATAACTAAGTTCTATCAACAAGTAGAATCAGAAGAAACTAAAAACTAAAGTAAGAAGTAAAATAATACAACATAGATCTCCAGATACAAATAATGGGTGGTCTCAACAAAATAGTACAAGTCCCTCAACCTCTCCGAAAAGAAACAAAAGAGAGGTGGACCACCTATTGACAAGTCCCTTGCTAGCTAGCCCGAGGCGACACCTTTCCCGCTATCCCGAGCCTCTCCCGGCGTGGAAGGCTCTGAAAGAAAAATATGAAGCAGGGGGCGTGAGAACTATAATTTATAGTTCCCAATGGGCAATTACTGACCTGAGTAAAATGCACCACTAGGCCCAAAACATGAGCAGATATGAACTGAAAATAACTGTGGAAATAAAAGCATATAATGCAGTGCTATTCTACTATGCCACAATACACATGCTGTCAACATGGAGTACAACTACTCTATCATGATCCAATATGCCAAAACATGTCAGTATGCTCTATTATGGCAACCAAGTATGCTAAAATGTGATAAGCAGTACTAGCAGGTATACTACATGTCCAAGTGTCCAATACATACCTAGTATGCACTATCATGGCAACCGAGTATATTAAATGTCCCAATATCCACTGAATCCAACTACTATATCCTATCAAGTAGTGATTGCCATTTGTTGTCTAATGGTCTGGTTCCATCTCATTTAGGACCTACACATGTGTAGTCCAGCTTGTGCCGCCTAGCTACCTGTGGTAGCTCCAACAATCCCCCTTGAGGAATGAGTCTATCCCACACGGCCCTACAGGCACCTCGCCGCCTAGTTGCCCGTGGTAGCTCATCATCCTACGTTGAGAATGAGGCTGTCCCACGCGACCCTACAGGCGTCTCAATCCCGCACGCGTGAATTGCGTCGGAAAGGCCAACTCTGGAGTGTCGGCTTGTAGGGAGCGACTCTCACAAGCATATGCGAATGAGCACAAATGGCAAGTAAGCAAAGTCATCATCTCACAGACCCGATCATTATGTCTCTAACAAGGAAATACTCACTAGCAACCCCAAGGGTCTAGTCTAATGTCTCAAGTGAAGGTTTACTAAGTTCACTATGTCCAATGCCCCTTTTGGCATTATATCTCACTATGTCCAAAACTATTCCAACACTAATGCCACTTTATGACATTAGGTCTACCAAGTCTATTCATATACTAAGTTCAATGCCGTTTTATGACATTAGCTAACTAAGTCTATACATATCCCAAACTCAATGCTGCTTTATGACATTAGCTGACTATAACATGCATCACTCAATGCTAATGTCCCTTTATGACATTAAATGATCAACTATGCCAAGCATACGTTCTAGGTCTAAGAGTGTATCATACATGTCATATGCACTACATGCAACATGATCCCAACCAAGTGTAAAAATGCTAACCATATGCAGGGTTCAAACACGAATAGTTCTTTACTACATAGAGGTCCGATGTATATTACACATAGCATGTGCATATTAAGCATTCTAAAATCCTCAAATATTCTATCTAGCATGAATATGTATGCATTTTTATTTTACGATAAGTAAAAACCATCATAGGGATGATTTATCCCATTTTGGTGAGGCCAAACCCACTAAGTCTCCTCGAACCCTTCGTTCGCGCCGACGAAGGTGCCTTCGACTCTCCTAGCACCCTAAAGGTTAGGCTAAATGGATTAGAAGAATCGAACGAACAACGAATAGGTTAAACATTAACCAACTCAACAAAAGGGTCAAAACTTACCTATAGTGTAGCAACCCATTCCATGCTCCAAATGGAAGCTAGTGTAGTACACTGGACCTGTGCAAATTGTGAGGTTCGAGTGATTGGATGTGTTCCGAGCTTTTTCATACTTGGTGGAGGGTCGTAGAATGTTTTCCGACCTAAAAAGTTTGAAAATCTGAGTTCTGGACGAGTCCTGAGAGTTTTTACTCTCGGGGACGGGTTCCTGGCTGGGAGTGACTGGTCCCCCGGGAACAGTATTGCGGCAGCCTTAAGGCAACCGGTTCCTGGCGGATGAGACCGGTCCCCGAGCGCGTCCACACGGGGAGAGACCGGTCGTATGCGGGGAGAGACCGGTTCCCGAACGTTGGATTTTTGGGGCAGGCCGAGAGACCGGTCCCAGGTCGGGGAGACCGGTCCCTCAGTCCGAAAACTGCCCAGTTTGGGCTGTTGCAATATTGAGAAATTGAGGGGCCTCTTTGGATTTTGTTGCATTTGATGGCCTATATGGCTATTTCACCTTCTCCCTTTTCTCATTTCTCTTTCTCTTATTCTCCCAACACCCTAGAGAGAAGAAGGAGAAGAAGGAAGAGAAGAAGAAGAAGGAGAAGAAGAGGAGGAGGATCTAGCATGAGGACTTGGAGCATTTTCCTCTCTTTCTTTTCCCACCTTGTTGGTGCTTGGAGGCTTGGTCTTGGAGCTTGTAAGAGAGGAGATCTTCACCCTTGGAGCTTGGATTGGAGCTTCTAAGGAGGTTAGTTGCTCATTTTTTCCCTCTAGACCATGTTTTGTTGGTTTTTAGGAGATGAAACCCTAGAATGAGGTTTTAGGGTTGATTTTGGGCATTTTGATTTTAGGGCTTTTGGAGCTCAATTTCTTGGATTAGAACCTTTCTCTAGGTTCCGTTGGAAGGGCCCTATCTTTCTTTTGAAGCTTGAAAAGAGATTTTTCTCTATAGGTGAGATTTTGGCCCTTTTGCTTGATAGGTTAATGTTTGAGCTAGTAGTTGTTCGTTTACTTCTTGTAGCTCACTTTTTGATGCTTTTAGGGTGCTAGGAGATTAGTGGACATCTTCGTTGGAGCAAACGAAGGGTTGCGCGAAGTTCGGTGGGTTTGACCTAGCCTAGCATATGAGAAATTTTCATATCCTATGTTTTATGCTTTGTAGAGTAAAAATTCATGCATTTTCATGATAAATGTAATTATTGTGAATTTTAGGATGCTTAACATGCTTATGTTATGTGTGATGATTTTCGGACCTCTATGTAGTAGAGAACTAGCATGTGTAACTTGCACATAATTGGCATCCTATTGAGACTTGGAATCATAATTCCTATTGTGAAAATGAGCATTACTTGCATGCATTTAAAGCTATTCCTACTTGAGACTTAAAGGATCTTAGTAAGCCATAAAGAGGCTCGGAGACTTGTTCTACTTGTGAATAATTAGGCTAATGTCATAAAGGGGCATTGAGCTTGGATTAAATCAGAACCTAGTACTAATGTCATGAATGGAACATAAATTATGAAACGTGTTAACTTATAACAAGCTTAAGTGCCATAAAGAGGCACTAAGCATAGTGAGTGTTGGAACATCACTTTGAGACATAGAACTAGATCTTTGAGATGCTAGTGACTTTTACCATGTTAGAGACATGATGATTGGGTATTTGAGACGTTGACTATGCTTGCTTGCCATTTGTGCTCATTCGCACATGCTTGTGAGGGTCGCTCCCTACAAGCCGGCACTCCGGAGTTGGCCTACGCGACTTATACTCGCTCGTGCGGTATCGAGAAACCTACGGGGTCGGGAGGCATAGACTCATTCCTAGAGTGAGAATGCTGGAGCTACCACCGACACTTAGGTGGCACAAACTGGACTACATTTATGTAGGTCCTAGAACATGATTAAACAATGACATTTAATCGGGAGATAACAATCACTACCAGATAGGATTAGTAGTTGGATTACTTTGATATGCTTGTAGCGTAGTGTTGAGACATGTTGTATACTTAATAATTTGCCGGTTGCATCTTAGTATACTTGGTTGCCATGATAGAGCATAATCATCATTTATTGTTAGAACAGATCATGTTATCTATTTGCTTGCCACGTTGGGACATAGTAGACATGCAGGGGGTATACCACATCTTGATAGAATATATGTTCAATACATTGACATCTTATGGTTTCTGGCATAGTAAATTTAGCAAACAATACTTGCTCTTACATTTACTGTTTATTATTATTATTGTTGCTTATCGTGCTTACCCTTTTCTTTTGGGGCCTAGTGGTGCATTGAGCTGAGGTCAGTAATTGCCCACTGGGAACTATAAATTATAGTTCTCACACTCTCTTTTTCTTGATGTTATTTCAGAGCCTTCCACGCTGGGAGAGGCTAGGGACCGCGGAAAGGGTATCGCCTCGAGTTAGCTTGGCTTCGAGGGACGCGTTGATAGGTGGTCTACCTCTCGTTGTTTTTTTTTTGGAGAGGTTGAGAGTTGTACCAGTGTAATAGAGACCACCCATTTTATGTACTTTTGAGATGGTTATTGTAGAACTTTATGTTTCCTCTTTATTATTTAGTTTGTTCCAACTTCTCTTATCATAGATTATAGATGTGTACTTGCTCTGATATCTCTAGTTGTAAATCATCTCTTGCTTTATTTCCGCTGTTGTTGTAGACGCCTTATATGTGTAGACATATGGCGGGTCTGGGCACGCTACCGGGAGGGCCTCTGCCGGTCCCGGGGCGTGACAGCTAGAACCCTTCCAATCCAACCTAGGGGAAGGTTCTAAACCAACCAATTAAGCTCCATAAGTCCTAGGTCAAAAATCCCCAAATCAAACCCTAATTTCACAAATCTAGGGTTTCATTTCATGAACCAACAAAATCACGAATCAAATAAGGTAAATAAGCCACTAACCTCTTTAGAAGCTTTAAACCAAGCTAGAATCCAGCTAGGGTTAGAAACCCTTCCTCTACCAAGCTCCAAACACGAGCTCACGGCTTCTCCAATGGTGGGAATTGCACCAAGAAGCAAAAGAGGGCAAAAAGGAGATGGTTAATCCTCAAAATCCAAGAAAAATGGGAAGAAATACAAAGGGGAGGAAAAGAGAGCTCCCAACATGTTCTTCCCACTGTTTCCCATCTCAGGGAAGCTCTAAGGGCGTGAGGGATATTTGTAGTGTTGCTACAATTGCAAAAACACCCTCCAAACCCGAGCAGACTGAAATCTGCATTGTGTACCGGTACACTGAAAAGTGTACCGGTACAAACTCAGCTAGACAGCAAACCTGATGTAACATACCAGATTTTGGTATAAAAATAAAAATAAATAAAAATAGTGTGAGAAACTATTTTTATTGGATTTATAGAAGTAAAATATAAGTCAGAAGTGACTTGTGCTGAAATCGGAATGAAAACAGAAGATCTAGGATTTTCTGTTGGAAACGGGACAGATAAATTAGCAGAAAATGCACAGTCTCAGAAAATTATGAAAATTGGCGGATAAGTCAGAAATATTTTTATGAGGCTAGATTTAAAGTTTCATATTTTTCTGACACCCGTAGAGTGAGAAATAAAATCCGAGAGTTATCTGATAAAGATTACAGTTCGGCACAGTTTTCAGTGACCAAACGGGGTCGAAACTGAACCAGCACTCGTCAGCTTGTTAAGTTAAGTAAAACCGAACATGACTGTCAAGTTTGAGCTCAAACGGACATTCAGGGAGCTCCGGCGAAAGTTATCAGATTTCAAGCTGCCCGGGAGTGAATAGTGTCTTGGGGGTATTATTAAGAAGCTGCTGCTTCTTCTTCTCCTTCGGCTGCACACCACACGCGCACACGCCACACACACACACACGCATACATGGAGGGAGAGAGAGATCTCCCTTTCTCTCTCTAAATCTCTCCCAAAAAGAGAGGGTTTTGGTGGAGATTGAAGCTCAAGGATGGATTTTCATCTTCTCTATCTTCTTCCTCTCCATTAGAGCAAGCTTTGAAGGTAAGCTTCAAACCCTTTAATGGCATTTCTCTCTAGTTTGGTTTTTAAGCTCTAAGAATGGATTTAGAGGTATTCTAGCATGCTAATTAGAGGTTTGATGCTTGAAATCAAGGCTCTAATGGTGGATTTTTACCTATTGAAACCTAGAGCTCCAAAATGAGGGCTTTAATGGTAGATCTCTAAAGATAGGTCTAAATGCTTTGGAAATGGTTTTAGTGGAACCCATTGATGCCTAATAGATGATTAATGCTTGAATCATAGAGCAATTTAATGATTTCTTGCATAGTTGTAAACCTAGGGCTCAAAATGCAAACTTTCAAAATATGAGGGTTTGATCTCATTTGACCCTCCGTAAACCAAATTGCTAGGTAAACGAACGCGTTGGCGAAGACGGTTCGGCAATCCGACGAGCCGTTACAAAGTTATTAAAGAAATGGACGTTTAGGCTTCGGGTCCGCCGGGAGGGCCGAGGCGATATCGTAAATTCATGAAAATGGATTTGAAGCATCGTGGCACATAACCGAAGACCTTTAATTTTCGGATCGTGAATTGGAGGCCGTTCGGGTGGTCGCGCGAGAGATCGGGCCAAACCGGGTGCCGGGTGCCGCGGGAGGCCGATTGCAAGTGTCGACAAGCAATCGGAATGCGAAATGAGGTGGGTTGTGCTTACCGAAGCGACTAGGTCGCCCTTTATGTCTAAGAAATGAGATTTCATATTGATGCATGTTGACATATAATGTGAGATGCTAGAGAATGTATTTGACATAATATAAGAATGTGAAAAGAATGCATGTTAACATATTATAGAAATGCATGTGATTAATGCTTTGAATGCATAAGATAAAGGGCATATGAATGTTAACATTATAAGTTTACATGATAAGCATGCATGTGGATAATGCTAAGTAATGGTATGATAAGCATGATGTAGAAATAATAAATGCAAGCATGTGGCTAATACTAAGTTATACTTAATGATCATGTTGCAGAAATACTAATGTTAAGAAATGGAAATGTGCATATGGACAAATCTATATACATTAGATCGAGTGGCATTGAACCTAGAGTCATGGACATAGGTTGAACATGGAGGATATGAACCTAGTGTATTGAACCTAGCTGACACTTGTAGCATTGAGCATATATTTGTATCATTCATACATAATAGGGCTAACTACATGTGAACCTTGGTTACTTTCAATGACATGTTTCTAACGTAGTTGAACATAGAGAAAGATAGAACCATAATGAACTTGTATGTTAGAACCCTATTATTAGGTGAATGTGAGAGTTGGACTTGGACATTAGTAAACAAAGACGACATTGACAATAGAGACATTGATATGCATAGAGGATATAGTTGTTAAACATAGTTTAACCAAGAGTGGCATTGGACCAATTTGACATAGAGTAGCATTGGACCAAGTTGACATAGAGTGGCATGATTAAATAGGTAGAAACCTATTGTGACATTGGCATTGTGACTAGTGGCTATATATCCTCAAGTTGAGGATTGGATCGACACTCACAATAAGTCTTGGCTTGAGGGAGGTAGCTCCCCCTCGGGCGGTGCGCTCCGGAGTTGGTCACCACTGGGCGTGGTAAAGTCCCACCAGTTGACGGTCCCTAGGGAGGTTCGAGTCCCCCGTTATTAAGGGATTTGGTTGTGAGTTATTGGGGTTAACATGGTTAACCGGTAAGATTGGGTGAAAGCCAAGTGAATGTACAGCATTATGTGTTACGGGTTTAGTATCCCAGTTGAGAGGATTTAGGGCTGAGGTGTATGTGAGACGTCCATCACCTCGAGCCTAGTTTTGGTGCGGTATTCCGCAGTTGATTGACTCGAGACCGAGTCGGGTGGTTAGCTTGGCTAGGGTAGAGGAAAACCTTAGGAGCAAATAACCAATGATGTAAAGTGATAAGATGTATAAATTATGAAAAAGCTATGGATAGCATGATACAAAATAAAATCATTTCTTCTACTTGTATAGTTGCATGATTCGCATATAGCATGGCATTATTGCATTCGTGAGGCAAAGAATGGTTTTATTAGTTGCATAATAAAGATATATATCTATCTGTTTATTGAACTAACTTGCAGTTGCCTCCCTTGGACCTATTGGTCGAACTTTTCCCTTGGGTGGCCGTACCCACTGGGAACCATGGAGTTGGTTCTCACCCCATGTGGTTTTGGGGTGTTTACAGGTTCGCACGTGAGCGGCGCGGCGGCGCGAGGCGAGGGCGTAGTTCCATAGTTAGCGCCCTACCACCGAGACCAGAGATAGCGGTACCCTGAGTCGGCCTTACTTAGGGATGCAAGAAAATGAAAAGGAATAAGATTGTATTAATCGTGTTAAATCGGATTGTATTTGGAAGCTAAAAAGAATGTATTATGTAATTGTGATGTAGAATGAATCTAATGTGAATGAATGTAATAATCTAGGATGTGTTTATGTTGTTTGATACCTTCCATTATGCAATCTTGATTGAAATGTGTTCCTGGTTGGAACTTCGTACATTGTATTGGTTGCTATGCCTTGAACGTACAGGGGAGACTCTGTCCGTAGCACAGGGAAAACCCTGTCCGTTCGGCGATCTGTCTGCGGCGCCGCGACCCGGCCAAATAGGCGGGCGGTCGCGGGGCGTGACAGGTAAGATGGTATCAGAGCATAAAAAGAACATAAAAAGAATAATAGAAAATGGTTTAGTTGGACCTAGGAGATCCTAGGATAGTAAACCATAGGAGATTAAGGCTCGTGAGAGACGAGGACTTGTTTCTTTTGGCGAAAGGTTAATTGATTGGGTTATGTCACAAACCTCTAAAACGGATGTTAGAGGTAGACTCAAGGTGAGGTTTATTCTCAACAGAGGGTGTTCATGTTGGGTGCACACAACATGAAACCGCGTAATGAGAATAGACGCCTTTGCGTGACTTTCGCCCGATTTGAGTTGGTATTAAGTGTTTCGTGTTCGACCTAGAAGGTCGAGGATTAATAAGGTTGTCGCATTTTAGGAAGCGATAGTAACGCGTAGGCGATCTTCTTTTAGATCGGCGCGAGATGGGCCAAGTGGTGTCCCTGGGCAATTTGAGGCGAGCGGAGACTTGGAACTTCGCGAGTTTTGGCGGCCTTTGTGACCTTTGAGAAATTAACAGAATCCTCGTCGTGTTAGATCACTTTTGGTCAAATTGACCAAAGTGCGTCGAGAGAAGTAGTTGGACAAAGTCCAATTGACATTCCAATAATGTTGGAAGGGTTAGAATTGAGTTCTAAAAGAGTTGGAATAGTTTTAGCGTTGCTTGGCGTGAATTGGAGTCGAAGCGATACAAAACTGAAATTCTGGAATATGTGTTACCAGTTTAACACCAGGGGTGTACTGGTACAGTATGGTTGTAACGAAGTGAATTCCCGAGAGCCGAGAGTTGGACTTCGTCCGGGATCGGCTAGTTATCGAGTGGGTATGTAATATACCGAAATTTCGGTAACCAAGTATCGAACCTTGGTCAAATTGACCAAAGAGCGAGGTTGGTACGCTTTGGAAAGGCCGAAGGCGTCAAATAATGCAAAAGTGCATTACTGGGGATCTTCGAGAGCCTTGGAAATGAAAATCTGCAAACTGCAGGTTTTCTGTTCTCGGAGACCGGTCCCTGTGGGGAGAGACCGGTCCCCGAACGCGCAGGCAGCAGGAGGAGAGAAAAATCGGCTAAGTCCTTGGTGGACAGCTCTCGGAGACCGGTCCCTGCTGGAGAGACCGGTCCCTGAGAGACCGGTCCCCCAAAGAGAGATACCGGATGCATCGGGCGTGAGCTCTGCTGACTGCGGGGAGAAGCTCTCGGAGACCGGTCCCTCGTCGAGCAGACCGGTCCCCGAACCCGAGAGTGGCCCAGTGAGGGCAATGTAAAAGAATAAAAGTTGAGGGGCTTGTTTGCACTTATGCAACATGTGGGGCTATGTGAGGGGTATGAGAGCTCTTTTCTCTTATTTCTCACCTACACACCCTCTCATATCTCTCTTTCTCTCTCTAGAAGACAAGAAGAGGAAGAAGAAAGAAAAGGAAAGAAAGAGAAGGAGAATGAGGTCTACCTCATTTTCTTCATCTTCTCCTTGGTTGGAGCTTCTTGGAGAGGTAAGCTTCTAAGCTCTCTCTCATGGTGGATTTCTAGAGATAGATTTGATTGCTCTAGAAATAAAGTTTTGTATTATCTGAGGACGTAGTACCTGCCAGTACAGGTATAGAGCCAAATGGCACTAGTGAAGTGCTAGAAGTAATCTATGGCGAGAAGTGAGACTCGCGGTAGAGATAGAAGTGTCGAAATGACTCTCAGAGCAATATGAGTAGTAAATTGCGGGAGTCGAGCCATAATGCCTATGGGCACCCGAATAGTCCGAAAATTTCGGATGTCATTCCGGTAGATCGAACAGTGAATGTAGCATCACTGTTGAGAGAACGGTCGATTAGTGGCCAAGTTTGAGCACGTGGGCCTAGTAGTACCTCAAGGTGAGGTAGGCGATTGTGCTCGTGCGGTCGGTGTGCATAGGCAAGATTGCCTAATGCTGGACTTACTGTGGAACGCTGTAGAGGCGTAGAGCGATCGAGTGTAGATACCCGTAGAGTGCGGATGTGAATTCAGCCGAGAGAGTGTATTGGCAGTAGCACTTGAGCATTGCTAGGTGTGAAGCGTGCCATCGATCACTCGTGGGACTGGTGACTCGCACTAGGTGCATAGGAACCGATATTGGTACGTGTGACTCGGTAGAGTATGTCGTGTAGGACGACGACGGCGGGTAGTGCTTGGGGACGACCCGTGCCTGGACCATTTGTGGACTGTGGAGCCTGGGCCCATTGGGCAGGCGCAATCAGCTATGAGTGACAGCGGCCCAGTACCTATGGGTAGGGCAGAGTTCTGGTCAGGACGGTAGTTCGAGCTTAGACCCGGGAGCGTGGACTGCCACGTGATAGATTGTGTGACTAATGGTACACCGAGTATGGTTGTGACCCAACCCGAGGACTTGACGTGGTTTGGGATCTTAGTTGCTCCTGGTTGGAGTGTGTGCGAATTCCGAAGTGAGAATTTCGCCCGATCATGATTGGGTCTGCATTTGCGAGCGAGAGACGCTGCGTATTGAGACAGGTTTAAGCTATAGGCCTACGTAGGATTGGTGGCCTTTGGTCCACCTGTGGAGACCAAAGAGAGCGATTTGGCAGGTGGCTTTATCAAGGAGTTTGACTCGAATTTACGAACGAAGCGCTCGCGTGAGCTCGTTGCGAAAGTAGTTCGATGTTGACCGTGGCATATGGTATCAGAAGATGAAGTGCTCTTGGTGAGACCTTGAGCGAGTAGTAAGCCACGTGGACTTGGAGGATTGGAATTGGGGATGTGCTAAGATAGGCCATCTCACGTTAACGTTTAGGGTCAGTGCCAAATTAGAGCACTCACGACGAAGTGATGCACCGGTGATATTGCTTCTAAGCAATGTCGGTGATCGAATTGGAATGTATTCCCTGAAGGGAAGGTAAGTGCAAAGAAGAGTTCTTTGTATACCGAATGGCGAGTGGTGTTGGAGCGCGTAGAGTCGTCGAGTACCGACTTGCGCTGCCACTATGACTTGCAAGACCCGTGATGCACGTTTGTATCACACTTTGCAAATGCATTTAGGATTAAACACATGTCCTTCAGATTGAGCCGCTTCTCAAACACGATGGTGTGGAGCCGCTCTGGAGTGAAAGAATGAGTTAGTATCCTCAATTGCTCGAGGAGCTGAATTGAGGTGCTGTTTGAATTTCGCGGACGAAATTCTTTTGAGGGGTGGAGAATGTAACATACCAGATTTTGGTATAAAAATAAAAATAAATAAAAATAGTGTGAGAAACTATTTTTATTGGATTTATAGAAGTAAAATATAAGTCAGAAGTGACTTGTGCTGAAATCGGAATGAAAACAGAAGATCTAGGATTTTCTGTTGGAAACGGGACAGATAAATTAGCAGAAAATGCACAGTCTCAGAAAATTATGAAAATTGGCGGATAAGTCAGAAATATTTTTATGAGGCTAGATTTAAAGTTTCATATTTTTCTGACACCCGTAGAGTGAGAAATAAAATCCGAGAGTTATCTGATAAAGATTACAGTTCGGCACAGTTTTCAGTGACCAAACGGGGTCGAAACTGAACCAGCACTCGTCAGCTTGTTAAGTTAAGTAAAACCGAACATGACTGTCAAGTTTGAGCTCAAACGGACACTCAGGGAGCTCCGGCGAAAGTTATCAAATTTCAAGCTGCCCGGGAGTGAATAGTGTCGGGTGTATTATAAAGAAGCTGAAGCTTCTTCTTCCTCTCCTTCAGCCCGAGCACACCCACACCCACGCACGCATGGAGTAGAGAGAGAAACGCCTCTACCACTCTCTAGAGATCTCTCTCATCTCTCTAAATCTCTCTCTAAAAATTGGAGGGTTGGTGGAGAAGATACTTGCGAACGCGTTGGAGGCGACGGATCGGGCTTTCGTGCGGCCGTTGGAGCGGTGTGTTGTCGTCGCGGCGTTCACATTGAGGTAAGCTTTTAGGATTTGGCTTAATCCTTAGTTTTAAGTGTTCTAATAGCCTTTAATGAGCATTCTAAACATGTTTGCTCTATTTAATTTGGATTATTTAGAGATTAATTACATGTTAGGGCTCCGAATGGGGTTTTATAAAATATATGGGTTTGATCTCATTTGACCCTCCGTAAACCTAATTGCTAGGTAAACGAACGCGTTGGCGAAGACGGTTCGGCGATTCGTCGAGCCGTTACAAAGTTATTAAAGAAATGGACGTTTAGGCTTCGGGTCCGCCGGGAGGGCCGAGGCGATATCGTAAATTCATGAAAATGGATTTGAAGCATCGTGGCACATAACCGAAGAACTTTAATTTTCGGATCGTGAATTGGAGGCCGTTCGGGTGGTCGCGCGAGAGATCGGGCCAAACCGGATGCCGGGTGCCGCGGGCCGATTACAAGTGTCGACAAGCAATCGGAATGCGAAATGAGGTGGGTTGTGCTTACCGAAGCGACTAGGTCGCCCTTTATGTCTAAGAAATGAGATTTCATATTGATGCATGTTGACATATAATGTGAGATGCTAGAGAATGTATTTGACATAATATAAGAATGTGAAAAGAATGCATGTTAACATATTATAGAAATGCATGTGATTAATGCTTTGAATGCATAAGATAAAGGGCATATGAATGTTAACATTATAAGTTTACATGATAAGCATGCATGTGGATAATGCTAAGTAATGGTATGATAAGCATGATGTAGAAATAATAAATGCAAGCATGTGGCTAATACTAAGTTATACTTAATGATCATGTTGCAGAAATACTAATGTTAAGAAATGGAAATGTGCATATGGACAAATCTATATACATTAGATCGAGTGGCATTGAACCTAGAGTCATGGACATAGGTTGAACATGGAGGATATGAACCTAGTATATTGAACCTAGCTGACACTTGTAGCATTGAGCATATATTTGTATCATTCATACATAATAGGGCTAACTACATGTGAACCTTGGTTACTTTCAATGACATGTTTCTAACGTAGTTGAACATAGAGAAAGATAGAACCATAATGAACTTGTATGTTAGAACCCTATTATTAGGTGAATGTGAGAGTTGGACTTGGACATTAGTAAACAAAGACGACATGACAATAGAGACATTGATATGCATAGAGGATATAGTTAAACATAGTTTTAACCAAGAGTGGCCATTGACCAATTTGACATTAGAGTAGCATTGACCAAGTTGACATAGAGTGGCATGATTAAATAGGTAGAAACCTATTGTGACATTGGCATTGTGACTAGTGGCTATTATATCCTCAAGTTAGGATTGGATCGACACTCACAATAAGTCTTGGCTTGAGGAGGTAGCTCCCCTCGGGCGGTGCGCTCCGAGTTGGTCACCACTGGGCGTGGTAAAGTCCCACCAGTTGACGTCCCTAGGGAGGTTCGAGTCCCCCGTTATTAAGGGATTTGGTTGTGAGTTATTGGGGTTAACATGGTTAACCGTAAGATTGGTGTGAAGCCAAGTGAATGTACAGCATTATGTGTTACGGGTTAGTATCCCAGTTGAGAGGATTTAGGGCTGAGGTGTATGTGAGACGTCATCACCTCGAGCTAGTTTTTGGTGCGGTATCCGCAGTTGATTGACTTCGAGACCGAGTCGGGTGTTAGCTTGGCTAGGTAGAGGAAAACCTAGGAGCAAATAACCAATGATGTAAAGTGATAAGATGTATAAATTATGAAAAGCTATGGATAGCAGATAACAAAATAAAATCATTTCTTCTACTGTATAGTTGCATGATTCGCATATACATGGCATTATTGCATTCGTGAGCAAAGAATGGTTTTATTAGTTTGCATAATAAAGATATATATCTATCTGTTTATTGAACTAACTTGCAGTTGCCTCCCTTGGACCTATTGTCGAACTTTTCCTTGGTGCCGTACCCACTGGGAAACCATGGATGGTTCTCACCCCATGTGGTTTTGGGGTGTTTACAGGTTCGCACTGTGAGCCCGGCGGCGCGCGAGGCGAGGGCGGAGTTCCATAGTTAGCGCCTACCACGAGACCAGAGATATCGGTACCCTGAGTCGGCCTTACTTAGGGATGTCAAGAAAATGAAAAGGAATAAATTGTATTAATCGTGTTAAATCGGATTGTATTTGGAAGCTAAAAGAATGTATTATGTAATTGTGATGTAGAATGAATCTAATGTGAATGAATGTAATAATCTAGGATGTGTTTATGTTGTTTGATACCATTCCATTATGCAATCTTGATTGAAATGTGTTCCTGGTTGGAATTCGTTACATTGTATTGGTTGCTATGCCTTGAACGTACAGGGAGACTCTGTCCGCAGCACAGGGAAAACCCCTGTCCGTTCGGCGATCTTCGGCGGCGCCGCGACCCGCGGCCAAATAGGCGAGCGGTCGCGGGGCGTGACACCTGAGCTGCGTGTCGCAAAGAAAAACACAAAGTGTATGGTACAAGCCGTATCTGTACCGGACAACCCCTGTACCAGTACAAGTACATATCTGTACCGTACAACCCCTGTACCGGTACAATTATATCTGTACCGGTAGAAACAGCCTGCTGAGGCAAACCCGAGAGCAGTCCAAAATTCCTCACTGTGGGACTTTAGGCACTATGTTTTAAACCTCAATTCTCGGAATGCGAGCCATAGATCGGAAACACTGTCTGCGACCCTCAGAATATCTGAAAAAAACTCATATCACAGATCAAACACTCGAACCTTGCAATTTGCAAAAGTCCAGTGTGTTACATTCTCCCCTCATAAAAAGGAGTTTCCTCCAGTGAAACTGCGGTTAACCACACAACAGACCCATCGAAAAGGATGGAAGAAGCGCTCCAACAACACACCAACAGATCATGAAGGTCTCAGCATGCCAGATGCCCCACGGCACAAACACAACAAGCTCTCGCGGCTCCAAGGCTTCGGCATACTGCAAGCCAAACTCCGCAATTCCTCGAACTCACGTCTTCGTATGGAAGTTCCATCTCTAATCTGCGCTTGTTCAACAAGCCCTTCAGTTGTCCTCACGAAACAAGTGTTTCGGAAAGCTAATCCAGCACTCACTTCCTTATCCAGGTTGAGGGCAAAGCCTAGCCTGCGCTCAAATACTCTTATATATGGAAGTACATCAGATATCCTTCTGAGCGCGGATTCAACGGTGCTGTCTATAGCAACAATCCGGGGGGGGGGGGGGTTAAACCCGTTACCCAAACCATCAAACTCTACAGCAGTGCTAACCTCGATGCACTCACCAAGAGAGGCGATGTAACATCCAATCGTCGATCTCAAATCCCAACGATGATCCTTCAGAGCCAAGATCAAACTTGTACACGAGATTGCATCCAGTTCAATTCTATTCCATAGCTACGTATGGTGCAAACTTTCTTGTCACGTCCCGAACTCGATCCATTTGGCCGTTTGGACCCGTCGAACAGACGTCGAATGGACAGAGCCTCCTGTCCGCCAAGGCCAACAACAAGTATCAACAGAGTAAAGATCACCTGTGGAAGCATACATAATGGCTTGCACGACGGCAAAAATAGCCAAAGTGAAAAAACTAATTAATAACAACAAGTAATATGATTAACTTTAAATCACATACATGTGATACTAATTTTGATCAAGTTCTTTACATCATTTCATCATTTTTTTACATCACAAATTCTCCAAATCATAAGCCTTGACATTTAATAAAAATAAAGTCTTTTACATCATTCATGTTCTTTGTCTTTAAACATCTAGAATCATCAAAATACAAAAAGATGACTGTACTAAGTAAAGGCATGCAACTATAAAAGGGTAAAGTATCTCGGGTGGTCTCTGTCTAGGGTGCGATACTCCTAATAACCGCGGTCGTCTGCCGGCTCGCTCGGTCCCGGCTCTGTGGGAATAGAGGTGTGAGAACTACAACAAAGTTTCCAGTGGGTTCGGCAACCAACCACGCTGACATCTCCACTAAGTCTAAATAAGGCATAATAGAAGAATAAGGAAATAGTAACAAGCCTAAAGCAAAGCAGCTAATATGCCTGAACTATAATCATGCTATGCTCAATATAATGCTCATGATGAATGCAAGTTTATTAATTACATAACCCAATCTCATGGCTAGCCAGTAGGTTTCGCCTCACAAGCTCACCAATCCAAATCCTTACAATCAGGGAGAATTCCGCTACGACCCGACGGGACCGTCCTCAGGGGAGAATTTCCGCTACGACTCAGTGATGTCAACTCCAGACACATCGCCCGAGAGGGAGCTACCACCCTCAATCAAGGATTATTAGGGAGTACGATCAATCCTTAACTTTAAGGATTCCAAGTTCAATCAATCTCTTGACTCCAAGAAAACCATGCTTATATGACCCTTAACTCTAAAGGTGTATATGTCATATTGTCTAACCTCTATTCACTTGCATTCTTTAACCTTAGTATGTCATTACACTACTTGTTCTTTGTTCTCATACCATGATGTCACACTTGTTTTCTAGTGTTCAAGACTAGTCGATTCACTATCTACATTCATGGCCATATGTCACATTTGTTTCTAAGTCCTCTAGTTTTGTCTAATACCATGCATACATAGGGTTAAACAATACCTTGTTCTTATATTATTACTCATGCATTTCATGCTCATATCATTCAATTAAATGCTCACAAGTAATCCTACTATTACAATATGCTCAATATATGTACGATGCTCAAATTATACACTTTAGAACATAAAAGGAAGTTCGAGGTCCTCGGTATGCACCACCCACCTTAGGTGGTTGCAAGAAGGTTACGGTTTGTTTCTTGGAATTTTTCGACTCTCTCTCGCAACGTATATCCAAAATAGTGCCAAATTAGGCCCTATACACTAGATCTCATACTTATGTTTTCGTAACGCCGAAAGGAGTTGTCCTACACGTCGGAAATACCTTCAATTAGGTTTCCAAAGGTCAATTTGCCTCGAAAACGATCGGGGGCAAAAGCTCCAAATTGGTGCCTAATGTCACCATATGCTAAACCCTAGTGTTTTGATATCTAGAACAAGCAAAGAGAGCTTATCCAACCTCTAGAAGCTCATCTAGAACCATCTAAATCAATTCTAGGGCATAATAAGCAAACCTTAGAAGTCTACTATTAGAACACTTGAAGAAAACTAGGTTTTCCATGTTTTCTAAGCTCCAACTAGTTTCTATACTTATTAGGAGATGAAAACCTAGTCCTTTCCCCGTTTGTGTTGGGGGATAAGGGGATAACCGAAATTTATCCCTGCTATTCGCCAAACGGGGTGAAATTTTGGCCGGGATATTTTATCCCGGTCAAACCTTGCTATTCCCGGTTATCCCGGAATAGCAAGAGATTTGCTATTCCACACATTTTGGTGAAAACACTATTCCAATGCTTAATTTCAAACTAATTAAAATTATAAATTGAATTAAAACTAAATTATATAAATATAATATGTTATATATTATAAACAAATTTTTATTATAAAATTATTATTGTACTATATTAATATATATTTATTATATTTAAATATTATAATAAATTTATAATAAATTATATTAAATATTATAATAAATTCTTTTATTAAATTTAAGTTTAAGTAGAATTTTAAATTTTTTTAAAATTTATATAATAAAGTTTTTATAATTGGTCCCACCCCTATTCTTATTTAAAATTTTAAAAATTAAAAATTTAATTTTAAAATTATATATATAATACATTATTTTTATTATAAAATTATTAATTGTACATATTAATAATTATTATTATATTTAATATTATAAATAAATTTATAGTAAATTATATTAAATATTATAATAAATTCTTTTATTAAATTTAAATTTAAGTAGAATTTTAAAAAAATTTATAAAATTTATTATAATAAATTATTTTTATTAATTGTTCCCATCCCTAATTCTTATTTTAAAATTTTAAAAATTAAAAATTTAAATTGTTAAAATTTATAATTTATAATCTCAAAATTAAAGTTTATAATTTTAAATTTTAAATTTTAAAATTAAATTTTGATATTTTAATTTTGAAATTTAAAATTTTATATTTTATATTTTTCAAATTTAAATTTGATCTTAAATTTAAAGTTTGAAATTTAAAATTTAAAATTTTGAATTTAAAATTTAAAATTTTGAATTTAAAATTTGAGATTTTAAATTTCAAAATTTGAAATTTCAAAGTTAAAATTTTAAATTTAAAAATATATATTTAAAATTTTAAAAATTTAAATTCAAATATAATAAAAGGATAATATTATTATTTTTTATTTATAAAACCTATTATCTTTCTTATTCCATTTTACCTAACCAAATGCTATTTTTTTTATTCTCAGGAATAACCCAATTTTCATCCAAACGCAAAATTGATCTAATCCCCGCTTATACCTCAATTTATACCTATTCCTGGAATAGCCACTTTTTCCTTATCCTCGAACCAAAATAGTTTCGAATATCCGATGGTGTTGGGCCTTCAGGCTTGGGAGCAAGCCGGGCTTTATTTTCTTCAAAAACCAAATCCCAGTGAGAAGTCTCTTTTGCCCTTCCTTCTCACTTATTACTGCTGGAAAAAAAGGAAAAAGAAAAGAAAAGGAAAGAGCATTTTAATTGGATAATCAGGACAATAGTCTAATTCAGGAAATGAATGGTAATTACCACAATTAAAAAAATAAAAAGAAAAAAAAAAAAAAACATACCTTGTTGAAAATAAGTTATTATAAACATCCTTCTATGGCAGCTTAAAGTTGCGAGATCACAACAACCAGTGACGGAGCTATTCATGGACCGAGAAAGGCTATTGGCTCCTTAGATTTTAGAAAATTACAAATTAGTTCTCTAAGGCTTTGTGTAAAAATTCAATTATGTTTAGGATTTTGGGAAAAAAAGATATTTAATTCTTTACTATGTCTATTAAAACTTTTTCTGTAGCAGGAGGCTTCTAAACCATTCTTTATTTCCTCAAAAAGATGATGATTTTCATAATTTCATTAGGTAAAAGTATTTAGGGACCCCCCTTAATTATAGGTTATTCTGAAATATACCTCTCAACCTTAATTTTTTTGTTTTGCACTTTTATATAACTTTCAATTTTTTGATTTGAGGCTTTATGGTCAATGGAGTTTAAACATTTACTAAATTTCATGTCAATTAATTATTAACAGTTAACTAATCTGGTTTTATTTGCTATAAAGTAAATTAATTTATAAATTTGATGTAATTATTAATTAGTTTCGTAGAATCTCAATTTACTTCCCTAAAGTCATTCAATTTCAAGAAAAATAAAATAAAAATTTGAGGGGATCTCAATGAAAAAAAAAAAAGAGGCTATTTCAGAATGGCTATAGTTTAAACGATTTTCATAAATTGTTCGATTTCTATAATATTATAACTTTATTTCATATTAATAAAGTTAGCACACCAAATATAAAATTTAAATTAACTTTGTTTGCTTTGCCATATTATTATCTAACATTGTATTAGAATAAAAAAATCTTAAAGTTTGGATCCTCACTACCCCTTATCTCATCAAATTTCTCTCATTAGTTTAAGACTGTGTCTCGAGACAATCAAAATTTTTTCATATAAACTTTTTTAAAAAATATCAAATATAAATTAATATCAAAATATCTTGAGTTCACGGACGAGCAAAAGTCTTAAATACCGACTATTATGAACACTGTAAGTGAGAAATTTAATCTTTTTGTGAAAAAAAGAATGGTTTATATTTATTTAACATATCACATCAACTTACGCAACAAAGAATTAGGTCCTCTAGTTTCGCACGGTCTCACTTTAGTATTCTATGTTGTTTTATTTTTATCCTTTTGTCAGTTTCTCTGTTAATATTTTATTAAATTATATACAAAAAATTTCAGATACTCCACCTAAATTTATCGAATATTCATTTTAGTATTCTTTAGTTTTAACCTTGTCACTGATTTAATAAAAAAAATTAATAGAATCGATAATAAAAAGATAAAAATAAAATCATAGAATACTAAATTGATACACTTTAAATCACAGAGTATTAAAGTGAGAACGTGTAAAATCACGTAGGTGATTTTTGAAGTTTTTTTAAAAAATTATAAAATTTTGTATGTAGTAAAATCGTACCTCAAACAAATATAATACAATTTTATTTGGAGAAAGGGCCCATGTAAAAAATGACATAACATATTAAATGCCCTTTATCTCGGGATAGG
The DNA here is from genome assembly GCF_001540865.1 of Ananas comosus. Lineage (NCBI taxonomy): Eukaryota > Viridiplantae > Streptophyta > Magnoliopsida > Poales > Bromeliaceae > Ananas > Ananas comosus. Next base: position 7,206,761 of record NC_033637.1, read on the forward strand.
AAAGTGTGTACCTCATAACTAGCTAGCTAGTTAAATTTTCGGTGCTCCGGGAAGGCAATAATGATCTTTCTTTCTTTCTTTCTTTCTGCAAATTAAAGCAACATTTTACCCTCAAATGGTGTAAATTAATCTCCCACTACATAATAAGATCGAGAAGCAGAAGAGACCGAATTCTTGTCCCAGCTGCAAAAGGTTCATGATCCCATTGAAACAGCTTTTTTCTTTTTTCTTTTTCTCTTCTTTTTTTCTGATTCCATCTTTTTCTTTTTCTGATTTTTAACCTTATGTCTCCCTCAGTGTCCATAGCACTAACTAAGCAGGGGAACACTCGGCAGCAAATGGATGTGACTTGGGAAATTAAGGAGGAGAAGGCGAGGGAAAGGGCAGACAGGATTGGGCATTTAGGATCTGTGCCTTTTGAACTTTGGGAGCAGAAATTAATTTAGAATCCTCGCCACCTTTACATGTTTTTAAGATAAAATTATACAAAATTTATCTAAATTATAAATTATTTTAAATTCTTTAATATTTTAATTTTATTATCTAATCTTTCAATAAGAGTAGTAGCCCATTTAGTGGGTCCGCCCCACTTGCATTTTTTGTTCTTTTAGTTGCCTTTTTATGCATAAGTTAACTCCGCTTTGGGGTTGAACAAAATTTTTGTTTTAGATAAAAGAGTCGGATAACTTGCTAATTCCTTTTCTTTTCTTAGCACTAGCAAAAAGTTAGTCAACAGTACTGTAACTTACGATTTGAATAGATTGTTTATCTGTATAGCTTTAGTTAGTATACTTATATAATACAGTTATAACAAATATAAATTAATTAAAATTAAGAATTAGCTTAAATTTTGAAGTCAACGTAGTATTATTGACTACGACTCAAATCAAACAAATTGAATATTAAATAGCAAATTAAAATCTTTTAAGAGATCAGATACAAAATTCAAAATAGTACACTATACATTTTTATCTATTTTTAAATATAAAATATTTAATTATAATATTTATTTTATATAAAATAAATATAATAATGGTGAAAGATTTGTTTTTTTGCAGTGCAGACAGCAGTAAGTTCTTGGTTTTGATTTTGTTTTTGTTTTTTTGTGTTTTTTTTCTCTTTGTGGGTGGGGTGGAAGTAAGTTCTTACTTTTTAGGCTTTTTTATTAGAGACATGGGGAGTAGCATTTCCTGCGACCTGCACAGTTTGTTGGAAGACAAACTGCTGACGGCAACTGGGACGGTACAGGTGTGAAATGATGCAAACTTGATGGCAATCGAAGACAAAACCACCGAGTCCTGTAATATAATAAATAAAAGGGCTACTAGCTCCAGTTTGTCAGAGCGACAAAGACTTTATGGTTAACAAAAAAAAAAAAAAAAAAANCTATTTTTATCAAAATATACACTAAAAATAATAAATTTCTAATTTATTATAAATTTATTAAAAGATAGGAGTGATAGAGCATGTATATATTCAATATATTTTGACACAAAAAATAATAAAATATATAAGATCAATAAATAAATTATTGAAATAACTTAATAAAAATTTTTCATAAATTTGTCATGAAAATTTATTTTATATTTTTTCTATCGTGTAATCAGCACTTCTTAATAAAAGTTATTAGATTTTGTCTAAAACAATATAGATTTATTAATGTTAATGTAGTGATTGGCGAGAAATGAATGGTTCAATAATATTTATAAGAAAAAAAAACTAGTAAAAAATAGAAAAATAAAAATAAATCTAAAATACAATGTAGAGTTTGATAAAATATAATAATACAATAATCTCTTTGAAAACAACTAGTATAGCATTGAGAGTGAAAAAAAATCCTATAAAGTACAATGTATTAGAGTTCAACTAAGGGGACGTTTAGATTGACGAATATGTAGATTCAACATAATTCAAATATAGTGGTATTTGAGTTTTCCTGAAGTGATGTGATTTTTTTTTAATTGTTGTTTGTTTTGATGTAAATCGTATATTCTGAAAGTTAAATTCAATTATTCCTTCTGTTTGTTTTGATGTAATTTGATACTTGTGAAATTAATTTTTTGAATTTCATTGTTTATTTTGACGTAAGTAAGTGGTTCCCGTTATCTCCTAAAGATAGTGGTAAATTTACCGCTATAAAATTTAATCTATTATATAATTAAATTTTTTATTATTATTTAAAGGTAATTCTAATTTATTATAAATAAGGTAATTCTAACACATTCTAACCCATTATAAAGAAAGTAGAGTTTAGATTTTACTATTTAACAAATTTTTTTGAGGAGGTTGAGTGTGGCGAAAGTCTGAGTTTGGCACTTTAGAAGAGGAAGTCGAGAGTAGGTGAAGTGGAGGTATAACGTAACTTGAGTTATATTATATTTTTGACATACACCAAAATAAATAACGGAAGTGATGGAACTTGAGTTCCATCCCTCTACTTAAACCAAAACAAACAGACAAGCCGAAAGAAAGTTCACAGTAAAGAGATTGGGATTGTTTATTAACAGAACTGTAACCAATATTTTAAAAATTAAACAGATCGAACAACGATCCGAAAATATTATCAGAGGTAATAAATTCAACCAGTGACATCAGCATGACGTCATAAATATTTAATAATTATTAGTAATTTTATTATATAAAAAATATAAACACATATTATTATTCTAGTATTATATTATACTTAATAATAAAATACCAATTTATAGATGAAATTAAGTAGATACAAGTTTTCAAGTTTTACTTTTTATAAGACTAATTTATGCTAATAAAAAATAAAACTAGTTAAGTTGATTTTAAGTCATTGGATTTTAATAAAACCTAATAAAAAAACTTGACCGGTTTGATTAAAACCGGACTGGTTTACCAGTTCAATGGATGAACTGCCGGTTTGAATGTGTGTGTTGTGTATTTGTACATAGGGATAATTTCATACCGTTGCCTATAAACATATCGAATAACAGATATATCTCTATAAAATTCAAATTTTTATATTTAATCCCATAAAAGTTCAGTGATATTCATATTTGCAGCTCTGGTTTATTACCGTTATATTACTATTTTATTTTATAACAGAAAATAAGTGAAATGATATTTTTGCCATCACAAATATGTCCCTCCAAAGTCCCAACTGTTAGAATTGTACAGAAAGGTCCACCCAAAAATCTCTAATGGTCATCTTCTTTCTTTATAAGTAAAATATTTTTTTTTCCATCACATATATGAAAGAGGTAAAAGGTCAATTGCCTTATTTACTGATTAGAGTTAAGTATTTACCTATGGTTAACTATTTTTTCTAATAGATCCTAATGACAGGGATATATTTGAAAATATTACGACTTTTATAGGGATAAATATAAAAATTTGAGCTTTATAGGGATATATCTGCTATTCGATATGTTTATAGAGAGCCGTATGAACTTATCCCTTATATATATACATATATATAGAAGAGTGTGGCTGGTATGCTTCTGGAAGCACGGAGCGCTCCGTGCTTCCAAGTCGTTTTCGATGTTGGGACTTTTGAATCGACGATCAGCTCAGTTAGACTTGATCTAGAGTATTTTAAGTATCTAGAAAATAAATTTTGTAATTTTTTGATATCATTTGCCTAAGATCGAAGTGGCTCAAAATCAACGGCTGAAAATAAAAATTTTACAAAATATGATGATATGACATTAAAATTTTAGATCAAAAATATTGATCTTGTTTTATATAGTATAAAAAATTTTCTATCAAAATTTTACGTGATTTGGATATTTCTACACCGCTAAACTTGCAAACGGCTTACTATGGCCATTAAAATTATTGATTTTGAGCCCTTTCGATCACTAGGCAAATGATATCAAAAAATCATAAAATTTATTCTCTAAGTACTTGAAATACTCTAAATCAAGTTTGACGGAGCCAATCGTCAATTCGAAAGTCCTAACATTGAAAACGACTTGGAAGCACGGAAGGCTTCGTGCTTCCAGAAGCATACCAGCTCACTCTATATAGAGCTAGGCTCCTATACTATAGTCTCGTACAATGCCTTTTTTTCTACTATCACTTCCCGTATCCGGGGCTGTGATTCTGCCATTACTCCCACTCTTCTTCTCACTGTTTTAAACATTCCCAATGATGATGTTTACTACTACCAAACCAATGTTTGGACTTTTCCGAACTTCACCGAGGCACAACTTCGAAATCACTTTCTTTGTGAGTATTCTACTTCTAGGGAAGATAGCTCTCATCTTTCTTTCTCTCACCGACTCGCCCATTTCCTTCTCACTAAATTAGGTTTTCCCCAGGACGGTCACCACACCGCCGTTCAAAAAATGGATCTTTTTCTACTTTATCATCTCTTTGAGGGAATCCGAGTCAATTTGGGGTATATCATCATTCGCCACATGGCCACCACCACTTCTCATACCTCGCGCTCGCTTCCTTATGGTTCTTTGCTCACCGTCGTCCTCGAGGTCATTGCCTTTGATCTTCATGATGTGAGGTCGATGAGGTACCCCTCTGCCATTAATACGGACAGCTTCTCAACCCTTGGATTTAAGAAAAATCGTTATGGCATTTGGATAAGAAAGCATATGATTGATCAACCCGAAGAGCATAGTGATGACGGTGACGACGTTGAGAAGGAACCTATGCACCATGGACCGCCACCACATGAGCTTTCTCCAATAGTAAAGCTGCCGCCCTATATGCCTCCATCTTATCTTCCTCCTCCTATGGATTTTGAAAACCAAGTTTTTCATCGACTTGATAGGATGGATGAACAAATGCATGAGATAAAGATGGAAGTTTCCGGCATCAAAGTCTATATGGACTATTTCTTTGAACCTTCTAGTGCCTTTTATGCCATATATGGGCTCCACGTTGATCGACCATCCTCCTCCACCATGCCTCCACCGGGTTCATCCACGGGTCAAGACGACGATGAAGATAATGAATAGCTCTTTGTTCTACTATTTCATGCTATCTTTTATGCGTTTGCCAAGTCTCATTGATTTTTTTTTGTGATGACAAATGGGGAGAAACTTGTGATATTATGCTTATTATGCTTATGTTTTGGTTATATGCTTATGCTTTGGTTCTTTGATACATGTTTATATGGTTGTTTATACTTATGATTGTGATATATGCTATGCTTATTATTATGATATATGCCTAAAATTAATTGTTAAATATATGCATATGTCTAGGAGAATATTTTATTAATTTGCTCTCTACTTATTTGAATTTTATATCATATTATTTGTCATCATCAAAAAGGGAGAGATTGTTGGCCTAGTGGCTCTAATCATTTATTAGATTTTGATGATAACAAATAATTACGATTATTGGACTAATCTTTAATCTTTAGTTTTGTGTTTAGACTTCTCTATTTTCAAAAAGGACTAAACATGAGTAATCTTCTAGCACTTAGCTTCACCACTTGAAGCTACCATTGCTTCCTTTGTCTAGTAGGCAAACTCTCCTTCTCTATTCCTTAATTTAATTAGTATTATGCTTTAGGATTAGAATGAGAAACATTGAGCTAAAATTGATTTAAATATTTTATCATCCAACAGCACACTTGAACCAAACCTTTACTTGGTTCAACTTGTGATAAGTGGATTTTACCCAAAAGCTCTTTCTATAAATACTTGGGACTTTAAAATATTCAATATCTGCTCAAAATTGTTTTCTGTCAGGTTTCTATTTTGGACTATGTTCTAGGCACCCTAAAGTGGATCCGAATCTCTTGTATTTTTTGGATCCTGCCTGTTTGCAAGACACTTCTTAAACTGATCTGGAAGTTTGAATGTCTGTTTAGGGCGTCCGAATTGTTTGACTTGACAGGTTGCATGTTCCGAACAGTATGGCGCAATGGCTCGAATGTTTTGACAGCGGCGCTGCACAGGCAGCGCGCATGCTTGGGAAAGTGGGCGCTTACAATCAATTTCTGGAGGCCCAAATGCTCTTGCTCAGAAAATTTGGCGTGCGTGGTCAGGATGTGTTAGAAGAGCACATGCATGTGCACTTGATGTGGGTGCCAATAAATATTTTCTGAGCACCTACTTGTACGGATCTAGAAAAGCGGTGCACGTGAGCTGACAGGCCTCTGGAAGTGTAGTCCACATGCTGAACTTCTGGGTGCTCAAATTGTGTTTAGGGCACCCGAAAGTGGCACATATCTCCGAATACTGAAAAGGCACTACACTATCCAAGGATAGCCGTAACGATGTTTATGTGAATTTTGAATCGAAATTATATTATAACTACAATTTTAGCGACTAAAGCACCAGAAAGCCCTATTTCTGCTCCGAATTGATTTCTAGTCTTAGGACAGCTAGTCATGTGTCCAATGTGCATAATATACACTACCCAAGGTAGCCAGCGATGTAAATTACATAAAATATATACTATAGAATTTGAAGTTTAGGCTTATTACTATAGATTTTGTGATTCAAAATTCGACCAACAGCACCAGTAGATGGGCAATGATGTCCCAAACACCATGCGGTCCTGAGTGCTAGGGCTACCAACAACAAGGCTAGAGTAACTGTAGCACACTGGACCTTTGCAAATTGCGAGATTCGAGTGTTTGATATGGATTCCGAACTTTTCCACACTTGGTGGAAGGTCGTAGATGGTATTCCGACCTAAAAGTTCGATTTCTGGAGTTTTGGCATTGTCCTGAGAGTTTTCACTCTCGGGGACTGGTCCCTGATAGGAGAGATCGGTCCCCTCAGAACAGTGTTGCGGCAGCCTGCGAGGCAACCGGTCCCTGGAGGATGAGACCGGTCCTCGAGCACGACTACGCGGGGAGAGACCGGTCCCATGAGGGGAGAGACCGGTTCCCGAACGTTGGATTTTCGGGGCATGCTGAGAGACCGGTCCTAGGTCGCGGAGACCGGTCCCTCAGTCCGAAAACTGCCCCGACCGGGCAGTGCACAGTGTTGATTGTTGAGGGACCTAAGTGGATTTGTTACTTGGGATGGCTTATATGGTCCTTTCTCTTACTCTCACTCTCATTTCTCTCCCTCACACCCACACTAGAGAGAGAAAGAGAAGGAGAATAAGAAGAAGGAGAGGAGAAGAGCTTACTTGGAGGCCTTGGAGCATCATCTTCTTCCTCTCATCAGACATTGGTGGCTTGGAGCTCGTAGTTGAAGCTTTGTGGAGGATCAAGCTTCAACCCTTCTTGGTTTGGAGCTTGGTTTGGAGCTTCCCTTGAGGTTGGTAACGTGTATTTTCTATTTAATACAAGTTTTTCTAGATTTTACTAGATGAAACTCTAGATTGTGGAATTAGGGTTTATTTTGGGGATTTTTGATTTGAGGGCTTTGAAACTTAAGTGATGGGTTTAGAACCTTTATTTAGGTTGGATTTGAAGAACTCTAACTCCCATTTGGAGCTTGAGAGAGGATTTCTTCACTTGAGGTGAGTTTCTCCACCTTAGCTTGAGATGGCTAATGATCGATCACTTGGGTGTTCGTAAGGTTCGTTTGACTCTCTTTTCTATACCTTTAGGGTACTAGGAGAGTGGTGGACACCTTCGTCGGAGCTTACGAAGGGTTTTAGTAATTTCGGTGGGTCTGACTTCATGAATCGGGGCGAAATGGCCCCTAAGTATTCTATGCTTGTCGTAACGTCAATTTGATTGCATATTCATATTAAATGGAATTTACGTGAATTTTAGAACACTTAAAATGCATGCCTTATATGTCATGAAAATTTCACTCTATATAGTAGGGCATTCTGGGCATTTTTGCATGCATATGAGAATTCGTGTTAGCGACTTGGAAACATGTCTCTTATGTTAGAATTTGCTCAAATTATGCATTTGTAAACAATAAACTCATGTTTGGACTTAGTGGACAAAAATGCCATAAAGAGGCACTTGACATAGTAAACTGTGAAACTGCAACATAGACATATAGTGATAGGCCATTGAACATCTGCTATATTCCATGTTAGAGACATGATGACATAGAGATAGGCCTTTGAGATATTCGACGTATATTTCATATTTTTAGACATGAGGACTTGGTACTTGAGACAGATCTTTTGCTTGCTTGACATTGTACTCATTCGCATATGCTTGTGAGGGTCGCTCCCTATAAGCCGGCACTCCGGAGATAGCCATCGTGACATATGCTCACTCGTGCGGGATTGGGCGCCGAAATGGGATACCGTGGGGGAGGCTCATTCCTAGAGTGGGGATGTTGACTACCACGGGGCCATTAGGCACGGCGCAAGCCGGACTACCCACGGGTAGGTCCTACAGGATTGAATCATTGATGACTTCGTATACCGACTGGACATTGACTAGAATAGTAAACAAGACATTTTACTATTTAGCTTGTGGACATCATGCTAGTGATACTTTGGTACATTCATGTTAGAATAGTCTTTTATTACTTATGCAAATTCATGCTAAGTAGAGATATCATGTTGTAGTAAGTTTACATGTTTACTTACATATCGATTTTATTGCTTTTATTGTTACTTACTTGTTTAGCTCTTTTGGGCCAAGTGGTGCTTTCACTGAAGTCAGTAATTGCCCACTAGGAACTATTATTTAATAGTTCTCACGCCCCCTGTTTTATGGTTTTTCTTTCAGAGCCCTCTACACCGGCGGAGGCACGGGACCGCGGCAAGGGGATCCCTGGCTAGATAGCGAGGATTTACTATTGTTTAGTGGTTTTCTCTCTTTTTGTTGTTGTTGAGAGAAAGAGAGAGAGAGGTTTTGTATCCATGTATAGAGACCACCTATGTATTTAGTTATAGCACTTGTTTTGGGATTCTTCTTGTACTACTTTATATTTTTATCTAGTGGATTTTAGTTTTATGGTTCTTTTTCTGTATTGTAGCATCTAGATATACTTGCTCTGATACTCCTAAATGTTCTCTTTTTACTGCTTCATCTATTGTTTTGTTTTAGACGCCTTATATGTTTTAGACATATGGCGGGTCTGGACACGCGCCGGGTGGGCTTCCGCTGGGTCCCGGGGCATGACAGAATAGTTTGGTATCAGAGCCTAAGGTTGAGTCTTAGTGGACCTAGCAAATCTTAGGCCGGTTGGACTATAGGAAATAGGCTCGTGAGAGACGGGGTCTATTCGACTTATGAGCGAAAGTATCGTGATTGGGTATCTTGATAACTTTAGAAACTGGAGTTGAATTGAAGTGTATAGCTCCTAACTTCGCGGAGGGTTACGTTGGCGGCCGACAACGTAACATCGGGAGTTAGTAGTGAAGCACACTTCATTACTTTCGCATGATTTGGAGTATTATCTGCTTGAGCGGGGATACGATAGCGTGGGTTACTAACTTACGCTTTTATAATGTTGTAGTGGGATGCCGATCACTCGCTCCCAATCTGCCAGAGCGGATAATACGGCAAACTTGGAGGAGGTCGAGACCTTCGCTACCTCCGAATCTGACGAGGTCCAGGAGTTGAGGAGCTAGCTTGCGGCCCTCACCGACCTAGTAACTCAGCAGGCGGAGGCGGCACGACAGCAGACTGAGGTGGCGCGCCGACAGGAGGCGCGGATGAAGCGCCTGGAGGACCTTCTTCTACAACAGGCGGCAGCTTCCAGGGAGACCCAGGCCCCTACACCGCCAGCACCAGTTGTGGACGTCGCGCCGAGAGCGCTGTCCCCCGCGCCCAGCTCGTCACGTGCGGCGCCCCTGGCCGCGCCTCAGGAGGAGGCTTTGGTGGCGCCACCTGTTCAGGCGCCCCCGATTAGAGCTGTTTTTCCGTGTTGGTCGAGGGAGCGGAGCGGGACCGACTGATGGAGCGCCTCAACGAGTTCAGGAGGTGCAGTCCCCTGATCTTCGACGACGAGAAGGTCGACCACTGGATCGTGGAGAAGTGGTTGATGCATATGGAGAAGCTCTTCTGCGACACCTTCGTGGAGGGAAGAGATCGAGTTTGGCTCGCCACACACAATTTGGACGGCGAGGCCTACCGCTGGTGGTTGGATCTCCAGGAGAACCCCAGCACTGATTTGGCGGCTATCTCGTAGAAGAAGTTCAAGGAGCTTCTGTTGGCGCACTACTTCCCGACCAGCGTCAAGAGGAAGATGGAGCATGACTTGCGCAACTTGCGCCAAGGAGACTGGACAGTAGCCAAGTACGAGCGGGTGTTTTCTCGGCTTCTACACTGCGTGCCTTTCATCATGCGGGACGACGAGGACAAGGCCCGCATCTTTGAGCGAGGGTTGCGACCGTCGATCTTTCGGTTTGTGCAATCCTCTAACCTCCAAACCTACCGAGAGGTGGTGGATCGCGCGCTCATCATGGAGAGCGGCGCTGCAGACGTCCAGGAGTCGCGAGAGGCTTTGGACAAGGGTAAGGGCAAGAGGCCTGCGGCGGAGGATGCGAGCCAGACGCACTCTAGGAGGCCGCCAAAGCATCCTAGGAGTCAGCAGTGTGGGCGTGGCTCGGCGACGCACCGTGGAGGTTCTGACCGACGCCAACCTCCCCAGTGCGTGATCTATGGTGGTCCCCACATTCCACCACAGTGCCCGCAGCGGGGAGGGAGGTGTTTCCAGTGTGGCCAGGAGGGCCACTTTCGGACCGAGTGCCCGAGGGGATCTTCACCGGCACCGTCGACTGCATCGGCACCGGCTCTACCAGCCGCTAGCCGCGGGACTCCATCAGTGCAGTATCAGCCTCGGCGGCCACCCGTCCAGCGCCAGAGCGAGGGTTCTCGACAGGCCCCGAGTGGGTGTATGTATGCCGCTCAGACCGAGGAGGCGGCAGCAGCCGAGGATGTGGTTGCAGGTATCATTTTACTTGATGGCATTAGAGTTCGTGCATTATTTGATACCGGTGCATCGCATTCATTCATAGATCGGCTGTTTGTCAAGTTGCATGGCATCCCTTTGGTTTCTTTGTTGCATCCGAGACATGTTGTAGTACCTGACCACACTCTGGATATTAGAGAGTATTGCCCTAGTTGCCCTGTTCGGGTAAGAGATTGGATCATGCCCGTGGATTTGCTAGCTCTGCGCAAGCTAGGGGACTTCGATGTGGTCTTGGGTATGGATTGGCTAACCAAGTATTATGCCACGATTGATTGTAAGAATCACACGGTTACTTTTAGAGAACCGGAGCAGACTGAGGTTGTGTATAGAGGATGCAGGAGTTCGCTTTTTGCGATGTCGATTAGCTCGTCTCGAGCTAGGCAGCTGATCAGCCGAGAATGTGTAGCCTACTTGGCTAATGTTGTGTTGAGGGGCTAGGATGACACCTTCAGGATTGAGGATATCCCGGTGGTACAGGAGTTCTAGGACGTGTTTCCAGCTGAGCTACTGGGTATGCTACCCGATAGGGAGATCGAGTTTGTGGTAGATCTCGTCCCTAGGACTACTCCAATCTCGAAGGCACCCTATAGGATGGCACCGGCGCTGCTAAAGGAGCTGAGAGCACAGCTACAGGATCTGTTGGACAAGGGCTTTATTCGACCGAGCGTCTCACCGTGGGGAGCGCCAGTTCTGTTCGTCAAGAAAAAGGACGGATCACTTCGCCTATGCGTGGACTATCGTGAACTTATTAAAGTCACGATCAAGGATAAGTATCCGTTGCCGAGGTCGACGACTTGTTTGATCAGCTTTAAGGATCGTGTGTGTATTCCAAGAATGACTTGCAGTCGGGATACCACCAATTAAAGATCAAATCCGAGGATGTATCAAAGACTGCTTTTAGAATACGGTATAGACACTATGAGTTTACAGTTATGCCGTTTGGGCTTACTAATGCCCCGGCAGCTTTTATGGATCTGATGAACGGTGTTTTTAAGCCTTATCTAGACAGATTCGTCGTGGTGTTCACCGACAATATTTTGGTTTATTCCCGAAGTGATGCAGATCATGAGGAACATTTGAGAATTGTGCTCCAAGTACTTCGAAAAAAGAAGCTTTATGCCAAGCTGAAAAAGTGTGAATTTTGGCTTCGAGAGGTAGCTTTTCTTGGACACTTAATATCGGGATTGGGTATAGCTGTGGATCCTAAGAAGATTGAGGCAATCAAGGATTGGCCGAGACCGACGAGTGTCACGGAGATACGGAGCTTCCTTGGATTGGCCGGTTACTACCAGAGATTTGTTGAGGGGTTTGCTAAGCTATCTACTCCCCTCACGAGGCTCACGCATAAAGGTGTCAAGTTCATTTGGAATGATGCGTGTGAGAGAAGCTTCCAAGAGCTGAAGCAACGACTGACGACCTTCCCTATCCTAACCCTGCCTGTTGCTGGAGCAGGGTATGTGGTTTACAGTGATGCATCTCTTAGTGGATTGGGATGCGTTTTGATGCAGGACGGCAAGGTGATCGCGTATGCTCCTCGCCAACTGAAGGAATATGAAAAGAATTACCCTACGCACGATTTGGAGTTGGCGGTCATAGTCTTTGCATTGAAGTTATGACGCCACTATCTTTATGGCGAGCAGTGTGAAGTGTACATGGATCACAAGAGTTTGAAGTACCTGTTCACTCAAAAGGAGTTGAACTTGAGACAGCGCAGATGGATGGAGCTGCTTAAGGATTATGAGTTGACGATCCTATACCACCCGGGCAAGGCTAACGTGGTGGCGGATGCGCTGAGTAGGAAATCAACGGAAAATTTAGTGATGCATGTTGTTACTCAACCGCAGTTGATCGAGCAGATGAAGCGGTTGGGGTTGGAGGTGGTGACTCCTAACACGCCTTTGAAATTGATGACCTTGGTAGTGCAACCTACACTCTTGGATAGAATTAAAGAGAAGCAAGCCTCTGATGTGGAGTTGCAAAAGGTTCGAGATAAAATGGTTAATGGTTGCACCGGTGATTTCCTTGTGGATGACCAAAGATTGATGCGTTTCCGTAGATGGATTTATGTACCGGTGGATTCAGGAATTAAAGAAGATATTCTTCAAGAAGCACACTGGGCACCGTATGCTATACATCCGGGTGGCACCAAGATGTACAAGGACTTGAAGTTGCTTTATTGGTGGCCGAGATGAAAAAGGACGTTGGCGAATTTGTTGCTTGATGTCTAACTTGCCAACAAGTGAAAGCTGAGCACCGATTACCCGCAAAAAAGCTTCAGAGTTTGCCCATTCCCGTGTGGAAGTGGAAGAAGATCACCATAGATTTTGTGACAGGATTGCCTTGCTCTCAGGCCGGGTATGATGCTATTTGGGTGATCGTGGATAGGTTGACGAAGTCGGCGCACTTCATACCTATTCACACTACTTGGACCGGAGAGAAGCTCGCACAAGTGTACCTTGATGAGATTGTGCGACTTCATGGAGTGCCTACATCGATAGTATCGGACCGAGACACTCGGTTTGTGTCTCACTTTTGGAGGAGTCTGCAGGACGCCTTGGGCACCCGACTGGACTTCAGCACTGCTTTCCACCCTCAGAGTGACGGGCAGTCGGAGCGCACCATTCAGACTTTAGAGGATATGCTCCGAGCATGTGTGATTGACTTCCAGGGAGGATGGTCGCAGCATCTACGGATAGCAGAGTTTGCTTATAACAACAGTTATCAAGCAAGCATCAAGATGGCCCCGTTCGAAGCACTTTATGGACGGAGTGTAGATCGCCACTTCATTGGAGTGAAGTTGGCGAGAGATTGGTTTTGGGCCCTGATGTGCTCCTGAAAGCAGAGGACAAGGTTCGAATTGCTCGGGAGCGACTGTTGACGGCACAAGAGATTCGAAATTCAGGGTAAGTTGAGCCCCCGTTTCATTGGACCGTATGAGATTTTGGAGCGTGTAGGTCCGGTAGCGTATCGACTTGCTTTACCACCGAACCTATCGAGCGTGCACAACGTCTTTCATGTATTGGTCTTTCGGAAGTATGTCTTCGACCCGACTTATGTGTTGGATGCTATACCTGTGGAGTTGTTGGACGACTTGAGCTTCGAGGAGCAACCAGTGAGGATTTTGGCTAGCGAGGTGCGGAAACTACGGAATCGGGATATTCCGTATGTAAAGGGTCTTTGGAGCAACCACGGGGAGCGGGAGGCCACGTGGGAGCTAAAGAGCGCGCTGCGGGAGCGCTATCCCCATCTTTTTCAGATAGAGCGTTGAGATATGTGTTTGCTTTTGAGTTTCGCGGACGAAACTCCTTTTTTGAAGGGGTGAATGTAGCACACTGGACCTTTGCAAATTGCGAGGTTCGAGTGTTTGATATGGATTCCGAACTTTTCCATACTTGGTGGAAGGTCATGGATGGTATTCCGACCTAAAAGTTCGATTCCTGGAGTTTTGGCATTGTCCTGAGAGTTTTCACTCTCGGGAACCGGTCCCTGATAGGAGAGACCGGTCCCCTTAGAACAGTGTTACGGCAGCCTGCGAGGCAACCGGTCCCTGGAGGATGAGACCGGTCCCCGAGCGCAACTACGCGGGGAGAGACCGGTACCATGCGAGGAAAGATCGGTTCCCGAACATTGGATTTTCGGGACAGGCTAAGAGACCGGTCCCAGGTCGGGGAGACCGGTCCCTCAGTCCGAAAACTGCCCAGACTGGATAGTGCACAGTGTTGATTGTTGAGGGACCTAAGTGGATTTTGTTACTTGGGATGGCTTATATGGTCCTTTCTCTTACTCTCACTCTCATTTCTTTCCCTCACACCCACACTAGAGAGAGAAAGAGAAGGAGAAGAAGAAGAAGGAGAGGAGAGGAGCTTACTTGGAAGCCTTGGAACATCATCTTCTTCCTCTCATCACACATTGGTGGCTTGGAGCTCGTGGTTGAAGCTTTCTAGAGGATCAAGCTTCAACCCTTTTTGGTTTAGAGCTTGGTTTGGAGCTTCGCTTGAGGTTGGTAGCTTGTATTTTCCATTTAATACAAGTTTTTCTAGATTTTACTAGATGAAACCCTAGATTGTGGAATTGGGGTTTATTTTGGGGATTTTTGATTTGAGGGCTTTGAAACCTAATTGATGGGTTTAGAACCTTTATTTAGATTAGATTTGAAGAACTCTAACTCCCATTTGGAGCTTGAGAGAGGGTTTCTTTACTTGAGGTGAGTTTCTCCACCTAAGCTTGAGATGGCTAATGATCGATCACTTGGGTGTTCGTAAGGTTCGTTTGACTCTCTTTTCTATACCTTTAGGGTACTAGGAGAGTGGTGGACACCTTCGTCGGAGCTTACGAAGGGTTTCGATAACTTCGGTGGGTTTGACTTCATGAATCAGGGCGAAATGGCCCCTAAGTATTCTATACTTATCGTAATGTCAATTTGATTGCATATTCATGTTAAATGGGATTTATGTGAATTTTAGAATATTTAAAATACATGCCTTATGTATCATAAAAATTTCACTCTATATAGTAGGGCATTCTGGGCATTTTTGCATGCATATGAGAAGTGTTCGTGTTAGCGACTTGGAAACATGTCTCTTATGTTAGAATTTGCTCAAATTATGCATTTGTAAACAATAAACTCATGTTTGGACTTAGTAGACAAAAATGCCATAAAGAGGCACTTGACATAGTAAACTGTGAAACTGCAACATAGAGACATAGTGATAGGCCATTGAACATCTGCTATATTCCATGTTAGAGACATGATGACATAGAGATAGGCCTTTGAGACATTCGACGTATATTCCATATTTTTAGACATGAGGACTTGGTATTTGAGACAGATCTTTCGCTTGCTTGCCATTGTGCTCATTCGCACATGCTTGTGCGGGTCGCTCCCTATAAGCCGGCACTCCGGAGATAGCCATCATGACATATGCTTGCTCATGCGGGATTGGGCGCCGAAATGGGATGCCGTGGGGGAGGCTCATTCCTAGAGTGGGGATGTTGACTACCACGGGGCCATTAGGCACGGCGCAGGCCGGACTACCCACGGATAGGTCCTACAGGATTGGATCATTGATTACTTAGTATACCGACTGGACATTGACTAGAATAGTAAACAAGACATTTTACTATTTAGCTTGTGGACATCATGCTAGTGATACTTTGGTACATTCATGTTAGAATAGTCTTTTATTACTTATGCAAATTCCTGCCAAGTAGAAATATCATGTTGTAGTAAGTTTACATGTTTACTTACATATCGATTCTATTGCTTTTATTGTTACTTACTTGTTTAGCTTTTTTGGGCCTAGTGGTGCTTTCACTGAAGTCAGTAATTGCCGATTGGAAACTATTATTTAATAGTTCTCACGCCCCCTGTTTTATAGTTTTTTTTTTAGAGCCCTCTGCACCGGCGGATTCACAAGACCGCGGCAAGGGGATCGCTGGCTAGATAGCGAGGATTTACTGTTGCTTAGGTAGTTTTCTCTCTTTTTGTTGTTGTTGAGAGAGAGAGAGAGTGAGGTTTTGTATCCATGTATAGAGACCACCTATGTATTTACTTATAGCACTTATTTTGGGATTCTTCTTGTACTACTTTATGTTTTCATCTAGTGGATTTTAGTTTTATGGTTCTTTTTTGTATTGTAGCATCTAGATATACTTGCTCTGATACTCCTAGATGTTCTCTTTTTACTGCTTCATCTATCATTTTGTTTTAGACTCCTTATATGTTTTAGACATATGGCTGGTCTGGACACGCGCCGGGCGGGCTTCCGCTGGGTCCCGGGGCATGACAGTAACCTTTCCCTGGATCAAGATGTCCCCGGGAGTGCGTGATCCTAATTAACAAGCCCGCTATAGCGACTTGGGCTATCATAAAGACGAGAAAGAATACACGAAGGTTGAGAAGATACCATGCTCCCTCACTATAGTGTCATCGGCAGCCAGGATGGCCAAAACAGAAAGCTCGGGTCAGGAGCAGCTTCAACTGAATAGGGTTTTCAAAGCTTCTGCGCGGTCAGAGGCGGCCACGACCGTTGGGAGCAGCATGGTTGGCTAGAAGAAAGATTGGGGAGCTGGCGGCAGGGAGGCGGTGGCGGCGCGAATTGGAACGAATCTAGCCATGGGACCTCTTACCTTGAGGTTCAACCAAATCCTGTCATAGGGTGGCATGGGGATGATAGGGCAGCATCGGAAAGGGGTCGTCGGAGGTGGAAGAAGAACGCGATAGCAACGGTGGTGGCCGAGGTTGTAGCCAACCTGAGAGAACGAGAGAGATGCAAAAGGGAGAGTGAAAGATCTGGAGAGAGAGAGGAAAGGAAAGAGATAGACCTCAGTTGAGGTTCACCATCAGCCGCGGAGGGTCGCAAGTGGCGGGAGAAGGTGAGGCGGTGGCTATAGGGGTAAGAGGAGAGGCGGAGGGAGAGAAAAAACTAGGGTTCATATTTTTTCTTTTATTTTTCTTTATCTATTGTAATAATTGCAGAAAGGTCCTTGCACTCTACTCTTTGACCACTTTAGTCCTCTCTGTCTTCGACACAGGAGTCCTCCGTTGTGAATTTTTTTTTTCTTTTCACACAAGAAATTACAACTTTTTCATAAATTATTCTATTTTTCTAATTTTGTGAAAATTACTTTTTAGCCCCTAAAATTTATAATTTCTTATCTAGAACTCACCCACATGAGTAATTGCAAAGTAGTACCTCTGATTAAATTTTCATGTACTTCGGTATATAAAATATCATGCTTTTTGCCTAAAAATTTATTTTATCAATTTATTCTTTCGACCGTTTTTATTTCTAAAACATCACTTTTCATGCAAATTGCATGAATATCTCTCGATCTCATGACTTACAACAATGTCAGACCTCTGTAATGGTGATTTTGTTTCATTAACCTATCCAATTAGATAGAAATATCCTAACTTTTCGAAATTTATAAATAAAAATCACCATTTCGACTCCTTGAATCCACAATAATTCCACCACCAAATACTAACTTCTATGCATTCAAGAGTTAAAAAACAGATAGCAAATACTATTTCTCTACTATCAGTAGTATTTTAATTTTTCTCTATATATTGATATTTACTTCATAGCTACTACTTAATACACCTAAGCTAATTTCAAAAATGACATGATGATTAATTAAGAATAAAAAGACTAATAAGTTATACAAACAATTTTTAAAACATCTAAATATGCACACGACAACCCAAACCCTAACCGAACTGAAGTTTTCGCTCACTTCATGTTTGGTTTTTCTCTCCATTAGTTTTGTTTTAATGTTGATTTTCTCATGCTGAATTTGATTGGTTTGATTTCAATTTATCTTGTAAATCAATCCAAACTGAATCATGCTGATATCCCTAATTTTAACAGTTGACTCCTAAAGTGCAAATCTATTCCTTGTGAAAGTACAAAAACGCTTGATGTAACCGATTTAGGCTACAGAAGTACTAAGTTATTCTGAAATACATAATAAGATGATGTTTGGTTCGAAATAAAGTTGGACAGTAATAAGTATTTGCACTATTCTTGGAAAGACTATGGTTTTGTACACCATCTACATTTGAAATTAAGTCCACCGAACCAAGTTTATTCCCAATGATTAATAGCAATTCCATGAGATGTGATACAGTAAATTATTCTATCTCCAGGCTCTTTACTTCAGCAAACTAATACTATCTTTAGTGAAACAAAATGAAGATAATAAACTAAAGAAAATTTTTTAGTAAAAGGTAAGGATACCTTGGGAATTGTATATGGCTCCCCACAAAGATATCAAATAGCAAATATATCTCTAACTACAAGACTTAAGTTATTAGATTTATCCTTCCAAATGTCCTTCCAAATGCATCATTTTGTTACCAAATTTAGATAACCATGAGTAGAAAAAGCCAACCACAGTTAGCTAAGGGGTAAAGTGACCTTTTTACGCTATATATATATATATAATTTGTATTCTAATATTGAGTCTCGTCATCTTTCTCAGACTCTCCTCTTTATCTATAGTGACACAAGACCTACGGCAGTAGCGACGTCGAAGGCAAGACTCTTGGTCATTGAAAAAATGAGATATGCTGCATGTGCCCCAGCGAAGGCGAGGGGAGAGAGAGAGAGAGAGAGAGAGAGAGAGAGAGAGAGAGGTTTTTGCAGGGACAAATTTGTAAGGATATATAAAGTAGTAATTTACGTACGTACCCACCATTAAAAAACTAATGATGAATCAAACAACAGGGACATATATGAACGAACCAAAATTTTTGGAGGAATATATTTGCAAAACTAGAGAATTTTCGAGAGAATAAATCTGATCATTTAAGTTTTATAGGAATTTATCTATTATTTGTTAATTTTACAAAAACTAAGAAACTTGTATGAACTTAGTCCTAGAAAACAATGCAGTACACTACATAAAAATCTTCAAAACAATCATTCCTTAGTGCTAGGGATGCAAACGGGGTGGGTCCGGGGGCTGAAGGGTTCCCCCACCTCCAGCTCCATTTCTTATTGGGGCGGAGCAGATTCGGGGTGGATTATTTTTTATTTTATTTTTGTCTCCCACTTACCGTCCATTCGGGCTGGATCAGGTTGGGAGAGGATTTTTGGTAGATTTTTGATGAATCGGGATGGATTGAAGGAAGAAAAGGGTCTCCCGCCTCTTGCTCCATTTACTTGGCGGATCGGGGCGGATTATATTTTTCTATATTTTTTGTTCCCACTTACCGCCCCATTCGGAGCGGATCGGGACGAGAGCTCACCAACCCGGATCCATTTGCATCCTACTTAGTGCCCTTGTTGTTTGGGAACCATTGAGCCACTTGATTTATCTTTGCAGCATGCACAAGAAAAAAAAGTAATACCTACTTTCCTCACATTGAGTCATTATGAGATTACTCTAGTCCCACCACTCCCATTTCTCTTAATTTTGGTAGTAGGGCATAAAAATATCCCGAAACAATTCCTAATCAGAGTCGATCTTCTATCTCTTATTCTTTCATGTCTTGTCATTAAAAATCCAGTAGCTATTCTCCACTATATTTTAGGTTATCAACACAATCATCATAGTTGTCATTACAGTTATTATATGCGTTTCTATAATTATATTCAAATAAAAAACCTTACTCAGTTGTTAATTACCTTATGATTGTGGGATAATGTAGGGGGACAAAGAGTGTATATGCTCTCTTTTCATAAATTGTCCTGCTACTTTATTTGCTGGGATACATGGGGGACCCTAGCTAGCAACGCTAATAAGTAAAAGTTACGTTAAAAATGGACCATTTCAGCTTTTCTAGTTAGTGGCTGGGTTAAAGCTTACCCAATTCAGGTGCCAACAAGAGCTTCAATTGGAGAAAATTGACTCTTAACCGCAGTGGCAAGAACTCTCAATTACTTCTTTGACATTCATGGCTCAGCTTATCCAGTTAAATCTTCTTGATCTCAGAAAATGTACAGAGACTTCTAAAGTAAAAAAGAATTTAACATCCAACACATCCATATCCGAAAAAAACATATGGATGTAGATATGGTTTAGTCAAATATCCAACTATATCCGATCTGTTTTCACCACTACATGAGAGTGACTTTCATGCAATTTCACACGATAAAGTGATGCTTAATTCGAAAATAAAAATGGCTAAAAGAGAAAGAGACGAAACATAATTTTTATAAAAAATGGTGATATTTTATATGTTAAATTGCGAGATTTTGTGGTGGGAGGAACTTATGTGCAAATACATATGTGGGTAAATTTTGAATAAAAAATTTGAACCGAAGGGGCTAAATATAATTTTTTACAAAAATAAAAAAGCACGCTTTCACGGACTTAGCGTTTTCGTTCGCAAAGCCCGTGCGGCGCCCACCTTTCTTTGCAGAGATGGACAAGCTAGGCTTTGTCCCTGTTGTTAGCCCGGACCTTCGCGTCCTACGACTAAGTATGCAAAAGGGAAGTAACGAGAGAGAGAGACAGAGGTTCACTCAAAAAAACTAAGTACTCCACTACTTAGAATAAGAGATTACAGCATACATACACACTCACTCTTGTGTGCTTTGGCCTTAGCCAAACCCTACTATTTATAGGCCTATGGATACAATAACCTAGCCACATAACTCATCTACTAGCCTACTCATAATGAGCCCTCATAATAGCCAAAAGCCCAAGAGTCACACCATAACTCATGGCAATTATGTAACCCTTGAGTTTCCCACAGCGCGTTGGGTTTGGGTCTCCTTTACAACCCGATTCAACTCGTTTTCGCTAGCAGAGATGGGCCAGGGACAGGGCTGCCATAGAATTTTTCAAAGTCCCTGACACCCTCCTCCACCTAATGCGCAGCCGTCCTCGTCGCTTTTAGAACTCGTCGATGAGCGCTTGGTACTGACAAAGTGTATCCGCTTTCTCCCAACTAGCCTCGCCGTAGGGGAGATTCTTCCACTTCACCAAGTACTCAGGATTTGGCGAAACTCCACATCGCCGAATGAGTCGAGTGTCCAGGATGGACTCCGCTTGTTTGTCGAATGAAGTCACCATGGTCGCAGGTGCTCGCTGCGACACACTGCGGCTCGGATCCTCCACGTCTTCGTGGTACAGCTTCAACCTGCTGACATGAAAGACGGGGTGGATCTTGAGGTTCGCGGGCAGCTGCAACTTGTAGGCCCCCTTGCCCACACGCTTGACAACGATAAATGGGCCTTCGTACTTGCGCAGCAGTCCCTTGTGCACTTTTCGCAAGGCTTTGAACTGCTGCGGCTGAAACTTGACCATCACGCGGTCGCCTTTGGCAAACTCCCGAGGCTGCCGCTTTTCGTCAGCCCACTTCTGTTAATGAAAATTCAAAATCTTTTAATGATTATTTATTTTTGTTTAATTTAATTTATTTTATTTATTACTGTTTATTTAATTTCTTTTTAATGTTTTGCTCGCTCCCGCTCCGCTCGCGCTCGCGCGAGAGAAGAGGGGAGACGTTGCGCACCCCGCGCTACGTGCAAGTGTGGCAGTTCCTCCAGCGCACGTTGCTAATTAAGAGGTGGCTAATTAAAAGGTAATGAACGTTGGAGTCCAACGCTCTGAACCTTGGGCCCTCTCTATGTATATTTACTTGGGGTCTACTATTGAGGCTGATAAGGATTTCATAAACAGTATAGAAAAAAAACTGCAGTGAAAATTTTGGTTGAGAAATTTGTTTTATGCTTTTCACTTTCTCTTATTTGTTTAATTCTTTCGTCGCCGGGTGTTAAAAGAGTCTTCGTCAACCTCTTCCGCGTTCGTGTCCGTAGGAGGAGGAATTCCGGTCGTATCTTGGGGTGCTGTTTCCGGTTAATCTCGCACGAAGGACGGAAATACGCCTTAGGGCAGTGCGTCGCACGCTTCCGGAGCTAATTATTTGGATTTCTTTTCCACCGATTTATTTGGGATTTAGCAATCATATGTAAGTTGATTTATTTATTTTCATCACTAAATTAGTTAGATTTATATCACAATCGAATTTCGTTGTGGGTTTTCCCCAACAACCTAAGGCGTATTTCGATTTGATTGTGATTAAATCTAACAAGTGCTAATCCGAAAAAATAATAATTGTGCATATTGTATATAATTTGTTTGATAACTTGCTTATATGATTGACATACAATATTAATTTAAGTTGGGATTAGCATTTTCAAATTCTAATTGCAAATTTTTATTTGTCTTCTATTGTTATTAAAAAATTTAAAAAAATAGTTGCTACTGTAAATTTAAGGTTTTAGTTTTGCTACAGTAAAACTATTTCGTTTAAAAAAATTTTTTTTTTGTTACAATAAATGTTTTTTAGCTTTCCTGTGTACGGTTTGAACTTGCTACAGTAAAAAAGTTTTTTGAAAAAAAAAAGCCATTCGACAGAGACATCATACGGATTTTATTAAAAAAAAAAAAAGAAGAGTTCTACGGTGCATACACCTAAAAAGTTTAACAATCTTGCTACAGTAAAGTTGTTTGTCTCAAGTGGGACTTAAACCCTCGTACAGTTAGCTCAACTAATTTATAAAAGCAGGGCCTAGCTAGTAAGCCCATTTTCAACTTTGTATTTTCTCATTGTTTTTGTATTTATATAATCTGTTTACAGCATAATAGTATCTGATTGCATATATCTGTTTGAAATTACCTAATTAAAATCAAATATTTAAATTGTTTCGGCCATCTGTTTGCTGCTGAACGAACTTTCATAAGAGATTAAATTTAAACACTTAAACCCTAAAATATTCTCGTTGACTAGGGTAGAAACCTTAACAACATGTTTGTTTTTTTAAAAAGGTTTTTTGAACCTTTTTTGCAGCTCTTTTCTATTATCCTTAATTTCTTTGTTCCCTTAACTAGATTGTTTAGAATGGGTTTTGATTATACTTCTAGCCTTAAACCAGAAAATTTTAGAGTAGGTTTTTTGAGGTGGCAAGAATAGTTAGAGGCTTGGCTTATTACCTTAGGCCTCATAACTGTAATTGGAAAAACACCTCCTTATCCTACTTCTAAAAATTCTTCTGATCCACCTACTGTGACTCCTCCATCAGATTCTTCCAAATCTGCTACCACCTCAGTTACAGAACCTGATAAATCTCCCGAGGAAATTGAATTTCACTGTAGATTTAGAATACTTAGCTGCCTATCTGACGAACTTTATGAAACCTATAGGAAATATCAAACTGCCAAAGATTTATGGTTTGCTTTAAAAGATACCTACATTAGAGATAATGAAAATGTGGTCAGATTTACCATTACCGATTTTAACAATTTTAGAATGGTAGACAACATTCCTATAAACGATCAAATCCATCAATTTCAGAATTTTGTCCAAGAGATTCATAGGAATGGTTCAACCTTAGATGAAACCTATCAGGCAACCTGTCTATTGGATAAATTATCTCCTTCCTGGACCAAATTTGCCCGTGAGCTTAGACGTACCCAGGAAACTCTTAAACTTTGATCGGTAATCCAAGCCATTAGAATTGAAGACCAATACCGACTTAGGGAGATTAAACCGTCCAACAATCGATCAAACATAAACCTGACCGAGATTCAGAACTAGAGCCATGAGTCTAAACCCAAAGGTAAAAATTTTAAACCTAAAGGTAAAGGCTTTAAAGGTAGGAATCCTAATCTAAGCCGGAACCATACCCAGAAACCCAATACCAACCAATCTAATGGGAATAAGAAGAAGGATGGTTTCTATTATGTATATGTGGCCGTGACAACCATTTTGTTTCAAAATATTTTTATCGGAAGAAAGAGAAGGTTGTCTATAAGAAGGGCCAAAACAATCAGAACAGCTATTCTGAACCTCAGGTCAACATGATTGAGGGTGAACCTTCCAACTCCACTTTTAGGTCAGTCTCCTTTGTACCTAATGTTAACCTTACCTATCATGATTTAGATTGTTAGTTAGACTCTGGAACCAATGTCCATATTTGCACTAATAGGTCATTTTCTTCTCTTATCAGGACACAAGTGGAGGATGTGTGACTGTTGGAGATGGAAAAGCTGTCAATGTGTTGGGGATCGGAACAATTAAGCTAAAGTTAACTTCAGGAAAGACTTTAATCCTTCACAATGTGCAGCATTCTCCTGAAATCCGACGAAACCTGATTAGTGGATCTTTATTAGTGCAATTAGGATATAAGATTGTATTAGAATCCAATAAAGTTGCAATTTCTAAGGGAGAAATATTCATTGGAAAAGGTTTTGTACCTGAGGGTTTGTTCAAACTGAATGTACTTTCTTTTGCTGATAATAAAAATTCTTCTTCTTTTTCTACTCCTACTGTTATTTTGAATACTGAATCTTGTGATATATGGCATGGCAGATTAGGGCATGTGAATCTTAGATCTATTCTGAAATTATTCAATCTTAACCTTGTACCCAAATTCAAGATTGATCCTATATCCAAATGTGAGATTTGTACCCAAGCTAAGCAACCTAGGAAACCTTTTAAATTTGTTCCTTATAGGGATACCCAGATTCTTGAACTGATTTATAGTGATGTCTGTGATTCCAATAGAGGTCCTACTCATGGAGGAAGTAGTTACTTTGTGACCTTTATAGACGACTACTCCAAATATTGTTACACCTATCTCTTGAAGACCAAAGATGAAGTCCTCTATAAGTTTAAAGCCTTTAAAGCAGAGGCTAAAAACTAATTGGAGAAGAGGGTTAAAATTCTAAGGTCTGATAGAGGAGGCGAGTATACTTCAAATGAATTAAATCTGTTCTGCGAGGAACATGGAATAATTCATAAAGTAACTGCTCCATACTCATCTCAGTCTAATGGTGTAGCTGAAAGACAGAACCGAACCCTATTAGACATGGTTAATGCTATGATTTTAAGTTCTGGTGTATCTCAGAAGTTGTGGGGGGAGGCTCTTTTCTCAGCTTGTTATATTCTCAATAGGATTCCTTCTAAGGATAGAACCCAGACACTTTATGAACTTTGGAAAGGAAGAGCACCTAGGCTGAGTTACTTCCGAGTGTGGGGGTGCTTAGCTAAGGTGTCTATTCCTAAACCCAAAAGAAAGAAGATTGGTCCTAAAACAGTAGATGCCATTTTCATTGGATATTCCCTAGATAGCAACACCTATAGATTTCTTGTAACCAACTCTGAAATTTCTGAGATTTCCAATGATACTTTAATTGAATCTAGAGATGCAACTTTTTTTGAAAATATCTTTCCTTTTAAAACTCGCATCTCTAGATCAGCCCCTGATTATCAGCCTACAGTTGATCATGCATCTACATCTGATCATTTATCTGCATCTGATTTATCATATAGTTTAGATCCTGTAGAACCTAGCCTACCAGCTGAATTGAGAAGAAGCAAGAGCGCTCGTATCAAGAAGAACTTTGGTGAAGATTTCTTTACTTTCTTAGTTGAAAGTACACCATCATACAAGGAAGCTATGAGTTCTTCTGAAGCTTCTTTTTGGAAGGAGGCTATAAACAGTGAGATCGAGTTAATCATTAGCAATAACACTTGGATCCTCACCAATTTACCTCCTCGAAACCAACCCTTGAGATGTAAGTGGATCTTTAAAAAGAAGCTTAGGACTGACGGATCGGTAGAGAAATATAAGGCGTGGCTTGTAGCTCAAGGTTTTCGACAAAAAGCTGAAGTTGATTACTTTGACACATATGCGCCTGTTGCTCGCATTGCTACTATCTGAGTCCTTCTTGTATTAGCATCTATTCATAAGCTTTAGATTCATCAGATGGATGTCAAAACCGCTTTTCTTCATGGAGATCTTGAAGAAGAAATCTATATGACTCAACCTGAAGGTTTCTCTGTGCCTGGTCAAGAAACTAAGGTGTGTAAATTAGTCCGCTCTTCGTATGGACTAAAACAAGCACCTAAGCAGTGGCACGAGAAATTCGACAGTGTTATTGACTCATATGGATTTCAAACAAAAGATTTTGACAACTGTCTCTATTTCAAGAGATTTGATGATCGATGTGTTCTTCTTTGCCTCTATGTTGATGACATTCTGATCCTTGCACCTGATCTTGATCTGATTAACCAAGTTAAATCCTTCTTATCGGACCATTTTGATATGACGGATCTTGGTGAAGCAGATGTGATTTTAGGAATGAAAATTCTTAGATCATCTGATTCTATTCTTCTGACCCAATCTTATTATACCCAAATGGTTATTATACCCAAATGGTTCTTGATAAATTTGGATATTCTGATTGCTCTCCTGTTTCTACTTCTTTTGATCCTAGTGTTCAACTTGTGAAGAACACTAGTAATCCTGTGAAACAGGAGAGATATGCCCAGATTATTGGTTCTTTCATGTACCTAACCAATAGGACTAAAACTGATATTGCCTATGCCATATCGAGATTGAGTAGATATACTAGTAACCCTAGTATGACTCATTGGATTGCTCTGGAGAGAGTATTTCGCTACCTTAAAGGTACTTTCTCATATTCTCTCAGTTTTGTTGGCTATCCTATTGTAATTGAGGGATACAACGATGCCAATTGGATTTCTGATTCTTTGGATATTAAATCCACTTCTGGTTATGTTTTCATTCTTGGTGGAGGTGCAGTTTCTTGGCAATCCACCAAACAGACTATAATAGCCAGAAGTACTATGGAGGCTGAATTAGTTGCTCTTGATACTACTTGTCTTGAAGTCGAGTGGCTCAAGAATCTACTATCATCGATTCCTTTGATTTCTTCTCCTATTCCACCTATATCTATTAGGTGTGATTCTCGAGCTGCAATTGATTTTTGTAAAAAGAAATTGGTAAATTCTAAAGCTAGTAGGCATATTAAATTGAGACAAAAGTCTGTTAGATGGCTAACCTCTCATGATATTGTTTCTTTGAGTTTTATCAAATCTAATCAGAATCTTGCAGATTGTTTGATGAAAGGCCTGAATAGGACTAAGGTCCTCGAGTCATCGAGGGGGATGGGACTTTGCCCGTAAAGGGCCTTCCTGCAGTGGGAACCCAACCTTTGTGATAGGAGATCTCTTGAAAAAGGTTCAATGTGGTAAAAGCAAGCTGCTAGGTTGGCCAAAGAGCACTTTCTACAGTTTATATAGAGGAGCTTTTAGCTTCAATCCCATCCCTATGGTGAGTAGTACTCTGTGTAGGGCGGTAATTTTCGCGAGATGTGATTCTACACACATCCCTGGAGGAAACCACCTATATAAGAGTATCCGTATGTGGCCGCGGCTAAGAGATGTGGGCTCTATAGAAACTCTTATGAAAAATCAAGGTACTGTGCATGGCCATTAATGCACAGACCCGCGACGGAGAATTCTGTACTGTGTGTGTAGTAGTTGAAGTTAGGGTTAAAAGAACGTAGTTCAAGACCTGGTTCACTCTGATTCCTTCTGATGAAAACTGCTTACACTAAGTGGGGTTAAGTCTCTTAAAGACACTTCGCCTATTATATAGTATAAACACCCGGTGATTCATTGATTAATTTATTTTTTTAATTTTATGTTATAATTTTGAATTTTGTAGGGAATTGTTAATGAAAATTCAAAATCTTTTAATGATTATTTATTTTTGTTTAATTTAATTTATTTTATTTATTACTGTTTATTTAATTTCTTTTTAACGTTTTGCTCGCTCCCGCTCCGCTCGCGCTCGCGCGAGAGAAGCGAAGAGACGTTGCGCACCTCGCGCTACGTGCAAGCGTGGAAGTTACGCCAGCGCACGTTGCTAATTAAGAGGTGGCTAATTAAAAGGTAATGAACGTTGGAGTCCAACGCTCTGAACCTTGGGCCCTCTCTATGTATATTTACTTGGGGTCTACTATTGAGGTTGATAAGGATTTCATAAACAGTAAAGAAAAAAAAAACTACAGTGAAAATTTTGGTTGAGAAATTTGTTTTATGCTTTTCACTTTCTCTTATTTGTTTAATTCTTTCGTCGCCGGGTGTTGAAAGAGTCTTCGTCAACCTCTTCCGCGTTCGTGTCCATAGGAGGAGGAATTCCGATCTTATTTTGGGGTGGTGTTTCCGGTTAATCTCGCACGAAGGACAAAAATACGCCTTAGGGCAGTGCGTCGCATGCTTCCGGAGCTAATTATTTTGGATTTCTTTTCCACCGATTTATTTGGGATTTAGCAATCATATGTAAGTTGATTTATTTATTTTCATCACTAAATTAGTTAGATTTATATCACAATCGAATTTCGTTGTGGGTTTTCCCCAGCAACTTCTTCATCCGTCGCGCTGCTTTCTCCAAGTTTGCCCTTGCAATCTCACCATTTTCCTGCAAGTTAGTGGTAAACTGAAGAGCAACTGGGCTACGGAACTGCTCTCCCGGAGCAGCCGTTTGGGGGGCAAGTGGTTGTCATTTGATCGCCAGCTCGAAGGGGCTGTAGCCTATAGACTCGCTGCCCGCGCAAATTGTAGGAAAACTGGGCGGCATCAAAGTGATGCACCCAATCCTTTTGGTTGGCACTCACATAGTGCCGCAAGTACTCCTCCAACAGAGCGTTCACCCTTTTCGTTTGCCTATCCGTTTGCGGATGAAAACTGGTAGAGAAGAGCAACTCCGATCCCAAGATTTTTAACACCTCGGTCCAAAACTTGCCAGTGAACCTGGGGTCGCGGTCGCTCACGATGCTCGTGGGGATCCCCCAAAGCTTGACGATGTGGCTGACGAAGAGGCGTGCCGCTTCTTCAGCCGTGCAATCGGTGTGCAGCAATGAAGGTCCCGTACTTGGAAAAACGATTAACCACCACCAGAATGGACCCAAGCTCCCCCACCTTTGGCAAGGCAGAGATGAAGTCCATAGGATGGCTCTCCCACGGACGGCTAGGCATAGGTAAAGGCTCGAGGAGTACGCCAGGTCGCTGGTGCTCAACTTTGTCTTGTTGACACACCAAGCAAGTTTGCACTGGTCTTCAACTTTGTCTTGTTGACACACCAAGCAAGTTTGCACGTAGGCCTCCACGTCTTCGTGCATCCGCGGCCAAAAGTAGGCGGCCTCGAGCAATGCCAAGGTCCGTTTCTGACCTGGGTGGCCCGCCCACTTGGAGTCATGGCACTCCTTGATGAGCTCGCGTTGAAGGTTGCCCCACTTGGGCACGTACACCCGTCGCCTCTTAGTGAGGAGCAGCCCGTCGCTCAGCCAAAACTATCGCGTCTTGCCCTCTTTGACAAGCTGCACTAGATTCTGAGTGATAGGATCCTCGTTGGTTCCTGAACGAAGTCGATCGCAGAGCGTCCCGTGAAGCTGCCACACGGCTGCAAGTTTAGCCTTGTGGCTGAGAGCATCAGCCATGCGGTTTTCCTTCCCGAGCTTGTATTGCATCTCCACGTCGAACTCCGCTAAGAAATCCTGCCACCTCGCCTGCTTAGGCGATAACTTCTTTTGCGATTGGAAGTAGCTCGTGGCAACGTTGTCGGAGCGCACCACAAACTTGCTCCCAAGCAAATAGTGTCGTCAAGTTCGCAAGCAATGCACCACAGCGGTCATTTCCTTCTCCTGGACGGTGTAACTCCGCTCAGTGTCGTTGAGCTTGCGGCTTTCATAGGCGATGGGGTGTCCATCCTGCACAAGGACACCACCAATGGCAAAGTCAGAGGCATTAGTATGTACCTCAAATGTGCGACTGTAGACGGGTAGGCACAGCACTGGATCCTCCGTCACCGCTCGCTTTAGGTCCTCGAATGCCTCAGCGCATTGAGAGGTTCAAACCCACGAGTGGTTTTTCTTCAGTAGATCTGTCAATGGGGCTGCTCTCGCAAAGTAGCCGACAACGAAGCGGCGGTAGTAGTTGATGAGCCTAAGGAAAGACCGCAACTCAAACACCGTCGTTGGGGTCTCCCATTCGCAGATGGCTCATACCTTCCGTTGGTCCATACGAATCAAGCCCTGGCCTATCCAGTGGCCAAGGAAGTGCACCTCTTCCTTCGCGAATATGCACTTCTCCTTCTTGACGAACAGCTGGTTCTCCCGCAGTAATTGGAAGACGGTTCGCAAGTGCTCGATATACTCCTCCAAAGAGTTGCTGTATACCACGATGTCGTCAAGGTACACCACCACAAAGTGATCGAGGTATGGATGGAACAGCTTGTTCATTAGTGTTTAGAAGGTTGCCGGCGCATTCGTCAAGCCAAATGGCATGACAAGGAACTCATAGGTCCCGTACCTCGTCACGCACGTGGTCTTTTCCTCGTCTCCTTCCGCAATCCGCACTTGATAGTACCCGAAGCGAAGGTCGACTTTGGTGAAGTACTTCGCTCCACCCAATTGGTCGAAGAGATCTGCAACCAAAGGAATTGGGTATTTGTTTTTGACCGTTACCTTGTTGAGCGCTCTATAGTCGATACAAAGCCGCAGGCTTCCATCGCTCTTCCGCTGGAACAAAATCGGTGCTCCATAAGGTGCTTTCTATGGTCGAATGAAGCCCGCATCAAGGAGCTCCTTCAATTGCTTTTGTAATATTCGAGATTTGATAATAAAGGAAATTCGGATTATGAATTTTGAAATTCAAATATATATATATATAGATGTGTCTGTGTCTGTGTGTGTGTGTGTGGGTGTGTGGTGTGTGTATGGTTATAGTGTGGATCACGGAGAGGGTTAGTTTCGTCGCAAATCGGCGACCAAATCGGACGAAACAGAATTGTAGATTCGATGCCCCAATCATGCTGAACGCGCTGGCGCGATCCGATCGAAAATATGACGGACAGATCTTCGAGAATCGCAAAAAGTTCGTTGAGGGGTCGAAATAGGCAAGACAAAAAATCTGCGAAAGGCCCAATATTTTATGTATCCTTTTGCGTGATTTCGAATATCGAGGTGCTTGTGTGCAAAATATACATGCTGGCAAGGACTCAGCAGAAAATAATCAGCTTTGGGGGATTGTTTTGCAATATACGCAAAATGTATATAATGTGCATCTAGGGTTTCTATGCACGAAACCCTAGACCTAGCCGACCTAGCTCCCCAGCTAACCCTAGCCATCACCAGCACCACTTTGCCCTAGCCGCGTGCGTACCTCGGCCGCCGGCGAGCACCCCCGGCTACCATAAAATGAGCCGGCATTGAAAATCCTCCAATTTGGTTTCCCTTCTCTCTGCCGTGAGCCACCCAGAGTCATCCACGCGTAGGGCCTCCATTCTCTGGCCAAGACCCAACCTCCGGCGTCATCCCCGCCGGCCCTCGCCGTCTGCGCGCTCCGCCGGCGACGCCTGGGAGATCCGCTGGTCAGCCCAGACCGAACTCAGCTGAGCGCGAGGCCCGCCTGCCGTCGACACCTTAGAACGGCCGCGCCACCCTCCTGGGTCTTCGGCAACCTTCCGCACGCCACACCCGTCGTCCCCGCTGGCCTCCGGCCGTCGCTCGTGCTCTTTGTGGTCGCCTAGACCTTGTGCGGGCCGAGCCAAGGCCATTTTGACCTCCGCGCGCCGCCGCCGCCCACCGTCGGGCACGCCGCCTTCCCTCGGCTCCTAACGACACGTCGTCGTCGCCCCGGCGCTTCCCCGGCCGCCATTGCCCCAAGAACCAGAGCCAAGCCACACGAGTGCGTGCTGCACCACCGACCCACCGGACGCCTTCTGCCGCCGGCCAATGCGTGCCCGAGCTACGTCTGATCTGCCGCGACCTCCCCTGCCGGCACACCCGCCGTCCGGCCGCCGCCCGCCGTCCGGCCGCCGCCGGCCGTCCCGTGCCCTACCTTGCTCAGGTAAGGCCATTCACTATTTTCGTGCACTGTTTCGGGTTTCGATCNAGTGCGTGCCCAGGCCCCCTCTGACCGGCCGTGACCTTCCTCTGCCAGAGCACCCGCCGTCCGGCCGCCGCCGGTGGTCCCGTGCCCTACCTTGCTCAGGTAAGGCCATTCACTATTTTCGTGCACTGTTTCGGGTTTCGATCGCTTTTCTGATGATCTGAGGACACCTCGACACTCCCGGAAGTGAGCACGATGATCCCTGATCCGTGCCAAACATCGTGCTCACCTCTTTTGGGATCAACGAAGTCTCAGTTTGCATGCTAAACGCGGTTTAGGCGTTGTGCGCGCTATTTCGCTGAACTTTGCATCACTCGCGCGCTCGCTGAAGTGCGAGCATACATTGAGACCTATCAGCGAGTGTCTCGGCCTAGTTACAAAGTCCTTGGTTTGCGCGGTCGGGCCGTAAAACCCCAAAAATCACATAAAATGATGCGATTTTATATAGTCGCAGGGGTTTTTATGCAATTGTACGTTTCGTGGTTGCTGTTCGCAGCGTGTGCGGGTAGTGGGTGACCTCTGGACTGGTTGTCCAAGGCCCCAGGCCTTTTCGAAAATTGGATGTTGAGTTCTAGTGCATTTTTCGGCGAAATCCGCCGACGAAACGCGATTTCGGTTCGAAATTCTTCCAACGATGCCTCACGATAAATTGTGTAGTCGCTGAGCCTTGTTGGCTGGTCACTCGTGTCGTTTCGAGGGTTCGAAAACGACGGGTGAGCGACGGTGGGTTCTTGTCAAATTTGACATTTTCGGGAACCCGGATCAGAATGATTATCCGACGATAATCGTTTTGATGTGAGGTGGTGTGTTTGCTGCCAAGTCACACGAATAATTGTGTTTAGTGGCAGCGGGTGACTCGTAACATGAGTCGGTGAGTTCCGGGACAGTTCATGGGTCCCAGCGGAGTCCCGGTGCGATTTCGGTACTTCCGGCATGTTACGGCAATCAGTTTGGAAAACCGATTCCCGTGGGGTTTGCATGTGGGGATTGTGAGTTAATGGTTCGTGTTTGTGGGTTGGATTCTAACCCGGTGGATCCTTCGTAGGTCCGGTTGATACTTCTATGCAGTCGGGAGACTAATGCCAGATATGTACAGGTAGGTACTTCGACCCGAAGTTGGTACAGTGGTGCACGCTCGTTGACATCGTCTCTATCCCTTACTTTTTATTACCTTGCATACTATGTGTTGAGCCTAGCACTTGTATTATATCGTGTTGCTCTACTTGGTATCTTCACATACACAGCATCATGATTTAGAAATAGATTGGCTTTGTGTTCTTTTGTGAGATCTGTGACCTAGTCGGTCGGTTTCTTGTATCTCGTATTATGACCTTTTCGGTCGGTTCATTGCATATGGTATTGTGACCTACTTGGTCGGTTGGACTACTTGGTGACCTATACGGTCGGTGTGCCCTGAGGGGCAGGATTGTTGGCTAGTTGCCAACGGTTGGCTATTGAGCATATCAACATCAATCGCCGACCGGTCTTCCGACCTTCCACCTATGTTATGGGAGGAATTTAAAAAGGCAATGTTCGCGAATTACTTCCCCGACACGGTGAAACGGAAGCTGCAGGAGAAGTTTCGCAAGTTGAGGCAGGGGGATCGCTCAGTGGCGGACTATGAACAGGAGTTCTCCCACATTATAGATTGTGTCCCGGGTGTTGTTCGAGATGACCGGGACCGGGCCGACTGGTTCTTGTGAGGACTTCGGCCGGGAATATATAGGGTCACGCAGATATTTAAGCTCACGACCTTTGTCGAGGTGTTTGATCAAGCATTGTGGGCGGAGCACGGTGATGCCCACGTGCGAGAGGAGCGTTAGCTGATGGCCGAGTCAAAGGACAAGGGGAAGAAGCGCCAGGGCGGTGGTTCGGGGGGACAATCTAGTTCCAAGAGGCCCCCGAAGTATCCGCGATCGCAGTCCAGAGGCCGTGGAGCGCCGCGATGTGTCATCTGTGGTGAAGACCACCCCGCGTCGCATTGTAGTCAACGGCAAGGGAAATGCTTCAAGTGTGGGCAAGCAGGACACTTCATCCGTGACTGTCCCGGGGAAGCCTTGCCTGCCCCGTCTGTCGCATCGGCTCCAGCGACTCCGGTGCACTATGGAGGAGCCCCACCGACAGCAGCATCGGCTGGACGCGCGATGGCGCCGCGTCAACCTGAGATGACGCGATCGGCTCCGAGCGGACGGGTATTCGCCGCTCAAGCCGAGGAGCCTGCCGAAGCTGAGGAGCACCACCTTGTGGCAGGTATGGTTTTAATTAACGGAGTTCGCTCCAGGGCTATGTTTGATACAGGTACCACACACTCATTCATTAGTAGATCATTCGCACAAATGCATGACATTGGCATTCAATCGAGTAAGAGCACCTGGCGAGTTGAGGGCCACAGGCATGCATTCGTTATTCGCAAGGAATGTCCAGTGTGTCTAGTTCAGGTGGGCAACTGGATAATGCCAATTCGTATGTTGATGCTCAAGAGATTGAAAGGCTTCGACGTTATATTGGGCATGGACTGGCTCTCGAAATACTACGCGTCTATCGACTGCAGAAGCAAGGTGATAACGTTTCGAGAGCCAGGACAGGAGGAGTTCATATATCGAGCGTGCAAGCGCTCATGCTTCTCGCGACGGTGTCCGCGACGAGGGCAAGGAAGTTAGTCAACAGCGGTTGCACGGCTTATTTGGCGACCGTTGTGGAAGTAGACCGAATAGTTCCAGCACTCGAGGAGTTGTTGGTGGTTCGCGAGTTTCCGGACGTGTTTCCTACGGCGTTGCCGGGGATGCCTCCAAATTGGAAGATTGAGTTTGTGATAGACTTGATCCCCGGAACGGCGCCGATCTCAAAGGCTCCATATCGAATGGCGCCGGCTGAACTAAAGGAGTTGAAGGCTCAATTGCAAGATCTCCTCGACAAGGAATTCATCAGGCCGAGCGTGTCACCGTGGGGAGCCCCGGTGTTGTTCGTGCGGAAGAAGGATGGCTCGTTTCGACTCTGCGTGGACTATCGTGAGTTGAACAAGGTCACGATCAAGAATAAGTACCCATTACCCCGAATCGACGACTTATTTGATCAGCTGCAGGGGTCGTGTGTGTACTCGAAGATAGACCTACAGTCCGATTATCATCAGCTAAAGATAAAGCTGGAGGACGTGCAGAAGATCGCGTTCCGCACGCGGTATGGGCACTATGAATTCACGGTCATGCCGTTCGGGCTCACGAACGCCCCGGCAGCATTCATGGACTTAATGAACCGTGTCTTCAAGGAGTATTTGGACAGATTCGTCGTGGTTTTTATAGATGACATTTTGGTCTATTTTCGTAGCGACGAGGAGCATGCCGAGCATTTAAGAATGGTGCTTTAAATCCTTCGGGAGGGGAAGCTATATGCAAAGCTAAAGAAGTGCGACTTTTGGCTCCGAGAGGTCGCATTTTTTGGGCATGTTATTTCCGAGGGTGGTGTTTCTGTTGACCCGAGGAAAGTTGAGACGATCAAGGATTGGCCGCACCCAACTAATGTCACGGAAGTCCGAAGCTTCGTAGGCTTGGCGGGCTATTATAGACGGTTCGTGGAGGGCTTCTCGAGAATAGTTATTCTACTTACCCCTCTGACTCAGAAGGGCTCCAAGTTTATTTGGAGTAGTGAATGTGACCGGAGTTTCAATGAGTTGAAGGAGAAACTGACTTCGACTCTGTTACTTGCTTTACCGGTGCCAGGTGAGGACTTTGTGGTTTATAGTGACGTGTCTTATTCAGGATTGGGGTGTGTTCTGATGCAAGGGGGGAAGGTGATAGCTTATGCGTCCTGTCAGTTGAAGAGCTACGAGAAGAACTACCCTGTCCATGACTTGGAGTTAGCCGCGGTGGTATTTGCTCTCAAGTTGTGGAGGCATTACTTGTACGACGCGCGCTGCGAAGTGTATACTGACCACAAGAGTCTAAAGTATTTGTTCACACAGAAAGAGCTGAACATGCGACAACGGCGGTAGTGAGAGCTACTAAAAGATTATGATGTTGACATCCTCTATCACCCCAGGAAAGCAAATGTAGTCGCTGATGCTCTTAGTAGAAAGTCGGCAGAGAACCTCGCATTGTGGGTTACGAATCAGGAACCCCTATGGAAAGAGATGGGACAAATTGATCTCGAGGTTGTAGCTCCGGAGATTCCGGCTATACTGTCAACTCTCGTTGTCCAACCAACCCTGTTGGAGAGGATTAAAGGGTTGCAACCTACATATACAACTCTCCAAAAGGTACGGCGCAACATCGAGAGTGGATGCGGCGGCGATTTCAATGTAGACGCCGGGGTGTGCTTCAATTTCGGAATCGGTGGTGTGTACCGGGAAACGAAGAGATTCGGAAGCTAATTTTGAAAGAAGCGCATTGGTTGCCTTATAACATCCACCCGGGCGGCACCAAGATGTATCAAGGCCTGAAACAGCATTACTGGTGGCCGGGAATGAAAGTCGACATTGGACGCTATGTGGCGCAGTGTCTGGTATGCCAGCAGATCAAAGCAGAGCGCCGATTTCCAGCGGAAAAGCTTCAGAGCCTACCTATCCCCGCTTGGAAATGGGAGGATGTGACCATGGACTTCGTGGTCGGCCTACCTCATTCGTCGGGTGGCCACGATGCAATCTAGGTGATTGTGGATCGTGTGACGAAGTCGGCACACTTTTTGCCTATCCACACGACTTGGGCAGGTGATAGGCTGGCGCAGGTATACCTTGATGAGATTGTAAGGTTACACGGGGTGCCAAAGTCGATTGTGTCATATCGAGACCCCCGGTGCACTTCGCATTTCTGGAAGAGCCTACAAGAAGCGTTGGGCACACGACTCGATTTCAGCACCGCTTGTTATCCTCAGACAGATGGGCAGTCAGAGAGGACTATACAGATTCTGCAGGATATGTTGCGAACGTGTGTCATTGACTATAAGGACAGTTGGAGTAATCACTTGCCGATGGCCGAGTTCGCCTACAACAACAGTTATCAGGCTAGTATAGGGATGACACCGTTCGAAGCTCTTTACGGGCGGAAGTGCCGATCTCCTATCCATTGGAGTGATATGGGCGAGCGTGCGGTTTTAGGCCCCGATGTCTTGTGAGAGGCGGAAGAGAAGGTCCGCCTCGCTCGCCAAAGATTGCTCACGGCGCAATCTAGACAGAGAAGTTACGCAAATAAGCGCCGGCGAGACCTAGAATTTGCGGTAGACGACCATGTCTTCTTGAAGGTGTCGCCCATGAGAGGCGTCAAGCGGTTCGGAGTGCGGGGAAAGTTGAGTCCCCTATATATTGGGCCATACGAGGTGTTGGAGCGGATTGGTGGCGGTGGCTTATCGGCTCGCATTGCCGCCGAAGCTCGCCGATGTTCACAATGTATTCTATGTCTCCAACCTCCGCAAATATATCCACGATCCCGAGCATGTGTTGACATATGAACCGCCGGAATTACAAGACAATATGAGCTATGAGGAGTTTCCGGCGATAATTATTGCTTGAGAAGTGCGAAAGTTGAGAAATCGCGAAATTTCCTACGTTAAGGTTCGGTGGACCAATCACGACGATCGCGAAGCCACGTGGGAACTTGAGGACACGATGAAAGCGCATCACCCTCATCTTTTTGAGGAGTGAGTAAGGTATGGGTTAAGTTGAGGTTTAAGTTTGTTTCGAGGACGAAACTCTTTTAAAGATGGGGAGGATGTAAGGAAGTGAATTCTCGAAATGCGAGAGTTGAACTTCGATTAGAATCGGCTGATTGTCGGTTAGGTGTGCTTCGGAAAGGTCGAAGGCGTCGAAAATGCAAAAAGTGCATTGTGGACGACCTTAGAGAGCAAGCTGTGCAAACCTACACAATTGCAAAGATTGCTCTCAGGGACCGGTCCCTGACGGGAGGGACCGGTTGC
This sequence comes from Ananas comosus, assembly GCF_001540865.1. NCBI lineage: Eukaryota > Viridiplantae > Streptophyta > Magnoliopsida > Poales > Bromeliaceae > Ananas > Ananas comosus. The sequence goes on from NC_033637.1 coordinate 7,244,678, forward strand.
CGTAAGCATGGTGAGTGGCAGAAAAATGCTGCGCACAAAACCTGCTCTCGGAGTCCGGTCTCTAAGGGGGAGGGGACCGGTCCCCGTACGCGTAAAATGGGCAAAATGGCTCTGCTCGCAAATCTTGCTCTCTGGGACCGGTCCCTGTAGGGACAGACCGGTCCCCGTAGCCCGCAAATGCCCAGGGCTGGGCTGTGTCATGGTTGCATTGTGAGGGGTGTTTTGTGCAATTATGCACTTATGAAGGGGTATAGATGGGAGATAGCTCTCTCTTTCTCTCATTTCTCCCCTTTGTGACCTAAAAGCTGTTAGATGTATGCCCTAGAAGCCAATCAGACCGACACATATATTCTTTCTAGGACATAAATTTGTATTTGACTTTTAAAATATTATGAATAACTTTGGTTTTTATTTCCATTCATGTTGTGTATGTGTCCATGAATCGTCCAAGGAATTAATAAGATGATGACATATATTCTCAAGTGTTGAGAATTTGAGACATGTGTCATTGGTGATTAATTCCTAAATGCTTNGATTCCACGATCATCAAATTGAGGCAAGAATTTATCCGCGAAAAAGGTAATGATTCGATCTTACTTTTCTCCTTTAATCTTAAAGAACATGAGGGATCCTAATTGCGTGGTTTTTGAGATTTGATCTCGAGAGTTTTCAAAAATCAAATTTGTTTGATTTCTTTTTCCGCTGCGTTTTTGCCGTACGCAATTTTCTAACAAAAGCTCCCTCTCTCTCTCTAAGATCTCTTTCTCTCTCTCTAGAAGGTGGAAAAGGAGAGGGATTTGGAGGAGAAGCAAGCTAGGAGAAGACCCTTCATTATCTTCTTCTTCCTCTTCACCATTGGAGCTAGGTTTTGGAGGTAAGCTTGAAGCTCAACCATGGTAGATTTCTAGGGTTTAGATCTTTAAGCTCTAGAATGGTTTGGATGGAACTCTAGCATGCTTAATAGATGCTTAATGCATGAGTTTGGGGATTTAGAGATGGATTCTTGCATAATTGCAAGTTAGGGCTCCAAAATGGGGTATTTCCTTGTAGTGGGGTTTGCTCGAAATTGATCATATATTAATCTAATTGATAGGCTTTCTGACACGTTGGCGAAGACGGTTCGGCAATCCGTCGAGCTGGTGCAAAGTTATTGGCAAGAAGTACCTTTCGAGCTTCGTTTCCGCCTGGGAGGCCGAGACGACGTCGTAAAATCGCCAAATCACATTCCTGGAGTCATGACAACGCCAGAAGGTGGGTGATGTCATTCCGAAGCAATCGGGCTCCTCTTTATGTTTTAGTGCATTGTAATCTAGCATCTCTTACATATATGCATTGTAGGATAAATGTGCATTGACATTTCCTTATGCTTTCCTAGATGATATCATAGTGTGAGTGGAATGCTTGATATAGTGGATACATAAGGATTGGGTCAAGACATTGAATCCTATAGTGCTGAGATAAGAGATAGACTCGATAGTTGATAAAGACATAACGAGTGGCATATAAATAACAATGACAACAGAACGAGTGGCATACAACTTAGTGTAAAGTGACACTTGACATGTGAACTTAGGGATAGGCTGATTCTCTAGTGATGAGTCATTGAACAAGAACTTAGTGTAGTTAAACACTTGCATGTGAACATTGGGATAGGTGGATTTCCGAGTGACTGTTAGCCCTAGTGGATAGGGTATCCTCGAGTGGAGAGGATTGGATCATACTCACTGTCTGTTGAGCTTGTGGTGGTCGCTCCACACAAGCGTGCGCTCCGGAGTTTGTCACATGAGGGATAGCCTTTTTGGGTCCCGGGGATAGCCTTTTTGGGTCCTGCAGACGGTCTCGGGTTTGTTGAGCGAGTTGAGTCTCCTTACCTACCAGATGGCTATGTGAGTAGCAGGCGAACCTATGGGTAAGCCAAGAGATTTGATGAACAAGTAAACAGCATTACTTCTTGGACATGGTGGCATGTTAGTTGATTACCTATCACATTGTGCATGCATACATCGTATATGATTTGGGCATAGTAGCGTAGCTTCCTCACTATGTCGTTACTGTTTTCACATATCTATCTATCTATCTGTTGTTACTTGTGCCCAGTTGGACCTAGTGGGGAGATCGGCGGAGTCGGCGATCGAATCCACTGGAAACTATGGACAATAGTTCTCACCCCACTTTGTTGCAGTGCCGAGTACGAGCGCTCCGGGCGAGAATCGCGGTAAGGGCTTAGCACCCTAGCATTAGTAGCTCTCCTACTGCATTAGAGATACCTATATATGAGAGTAGATGATGTATAGGTTGTGAGATGCATTTTGGAGAAATGTGAACGAACTTGTACCTATATTTTTGGAAGATGCAATGTAAACAAATGTAAATTTGTGGATGAATGTGATGTAATAGATAGAATTCCCTCTTTTTGCACTTGTATGTATACTTGTGTTACTTGCTCTTGTTGTTAAGCACTTGTGGTGCTTCTATTGTCGTTGTATGGATCATGTATGTATTGAATTGTTCCTCGGCGAATTCTTGTACATGATCTCGTGGTTGAGCTTTGGGCGGACAGGGGAGGTGCTGTCCGTTCGGCGTCTGTTCAACGCGCCCGAGCCGGACCAAATGGGTAGCGGACTCGGGGTGTGACACCCGCAACAGGTTGCGCCTCAGAATTGACGGCCTTGATCCTGCTAGCGTCCTTCTCAAGGGGAAGGCCTATCCGTTTGGCCTCCACCTCGGCAATAAAGTTGTGAGTGGCTCCTGTGTCCGCCAATGCTTGTGTGGCCCTGCCATTAAGGGTCACATCGATGTATAGAAGCTCCTTGTTGAGGGGCTTGCTGCTGCTTGCCAGCCCCTGAACCACGTTGACAAGCCTGAGCACGCCCAACTTTGTCAGTTCTGCATTTTCCTCGCCCTGCTCGGTCTGGATTGCATTCACCTGCTTCTTCTTTGGACAGTCTCTCGCCCAATGGTTCTCACCACAGACGTAGCACGTCAATTTCTTCGGCGGCAGCATAGGACCCATCTCGCTGCCCCTGCTCTCCTTCTGGTCGCGGCGGTCTCCTCCACCCTTAGCCTTGCTAGCTTTGGGCGCCTTGGTGCGAGTTGAATCCGCTCGCTCGTACTCGGGCAGTTTTTCCGCCAAGGCAATTGTGGAGGCCACGACCTTGACGTCGCGCCCCACAAGCTCCTTGTTCGCCCAAGGTTGGAGTCCGTCGAGGAAGAAGAATAAGCGATCTTCCTCCGCCATGTTAGTGATGGACAGCATCAACATGGAGTATTCCTTGACATACTCCTTGAGTGTCCCGGTGTGTTTGAGCCGTCGTAGTTGCTTTCTCTGAAGATATTCGACGTGCTCGGGGTAGAACTGTATCTTGAGCTCGCGCACAAAGTCCTCCGACGTCTTCAGGTTGCATTAGCCCTTCTCGGCCTTTGCAGAACGCCGATGCCACCACAGCATCGCGTCGTCAGCAAGGTACATGGACGCAGCCTGGACATTCTCCTCCTTGTCGTACAGTCGTAACACCTTGAAGTTGCGCTCCATATGCCACAGAAAATTATCGATTTCCTTCTCATCGCGAGTACCCTGAAATTTTGAAGCTCAGCAATACGTACCTTCGAAGCGGACTCTCGTTGGGGTTCGTGGCCACGCGCCACCGCTTTCTCAAGGATCGTTACTCTTGTCTTGAGGTCCTCGACCTCGTCGACTCGAGTAACGAGCTCCTCAATCAGGTTCTTTCGCTCCTTGTCACAACGAGTCATGTTGCCCTGAAGCTTTTCGAGTTTGCTTTGAAAGGTCGCCATGGCAGTAGCGACGCTTTCCTCCATGCTACGGACATCGTCGTTAAAAGAGTTAAAGGAATCAGCCATTTCGGTATACCATTCAGCCATTTTTGATATTATGTCTTCCAACAGCACAAGGCGGTCCTCCAAGAAAGCAGATTCCCTCGTGATTCGCGAGTCTTTACTCTTGCTCCGCTTGGAGGGTTGCTTTGGAGGGTCACCCCTAACGTCAACAACTCCCGCATTAGATGACGACATGATTTCTTGCTCGAACCGTCTCTGATACCAACTATCACGGACATAGCGTTTTCATTCGTAAAGCCCGTGCGGCGCCCACCTTTTTTCGTAGAGATGGACAAGCCTTTGTCCCTGTTGCTAGCCCGGACCTTCGCGTCCTACGACTAAGTATGCAAAAGAAAAGTAACGAGAGAGAGAGGAAGAGGTTCACTCAAAAGAACTAAGTACTCCACTACTTAGAAAAAGAGATTACAGCATACATACACACTTCTTCTTGTGTGCTTTGGCCCTAGCCAAACCCCACTATTTATAGGTCTATGGATATAATGAACCTATCCACATAACTCACCCACTAGCCTACTCATAATGAGCCCTCATAATAGCCAAAAGCCCAAGAGTCACACCATAACTCATGGCAGTTTTGTAACCCTTGAGTTTTCCACAGCGCGTTGGGTTTGGGTCTCCTTGACAACCCGATTCAACCCGTTTTCGCTAACAGAGTTGGGCTAGGGACCGGGCTGCCATAGAATTTTACTAAGTCCCTGACAACGCGCTCTGCAGAAAAGTTATCATTTCATATGTGAAAAGTAAAAATTTTTCAAAATAGAGAACCCCTGAAAGAGGTTATAATTGGTAAGGAAAGTGTCATGCTTCGGGGTTTTTTTCTGAAAATCTATTTTAGGAAAGCCAGTGGAAAAATATTTATTTTTTTAAAATACCTTTAAAGACACGCTGCGATGCGCATAGACCTGCCATATGGATAGAGGTTTCCTATACAAACTGCTAGATGCCGAATTCCTCAACCTTTGACCTGGTCAAAGGTCTCTTTAGGGAAGCGTGCAGGAATTGGGTTCGGCTTCACGTGGTGAACCTCGAAGTTCGCGCCCTCCGACGGATCAAACGATTCGGCTGATGAGGGATCGTATCAGCCGGGTTCGAAATCCTTTACTTTAGAAACTGTTCGGCTAAATGAGCCGAATGTAAGAAATAACAAATACTTTGGGTCGGCTGATGAGCCGAATGCCTGTATATATTGAAATCAAATTTAGAAACTTGTACAAAAGAGAGCATGCCCGTGGGGCATACAGACTCGAAAAATCTAATCCTAAAACTACTTCTAGGAAAGACAGTAAATGCGGAAAAGGGTTACAAGTAGAACTATTCCTAGAAAAGCAAGAAAATGTAGAGAAATTGAAAGGTGGTCATCTTTACGCAGGGAAAAGGCCCTTGCGGTTATGCCGTGACTTCGTTTTCTTTGCGGGCCACTATGAGCCGATCCTAACCACTCAAAACCGCTTGCGGTTATGCCATGACTCCTTTTTCTTTTTCTACTCCCGATGCACCAAATGCTTTTTAATCCTGGCTCTCGGATGAATCATGCACCAACCCGTCACGTGGCAAATTACTATTGGCCCTAACAATTGCCCCCTCTGCAGCTTCCGAACAGACGATTCGGTAGTTGGCATAATTTTTTTCGAAGGCGAGAGTTTCAAAATTATGATTTTGAATTGCCCCGCACGATTTCTCTCTCAGCCGTCTTTTCACCTTTCGACGGCCATGATCTCCCACATTCCATTTTGTCTTATATGCGGCATTAATTAGGTCACATTTATTGCTGCCGTCTCTTCATCATTAAAGCCAGCTTCGGAATTCCATTCGGCGGCTTTTCTCTCCCTTTTTCTCTCTCTTGTTTTTTTCCTCTCCATGTTTTCTTTTCTTTCTTCGCATGAGGCTTTCGTCTTCTTCATCCTCGCTCTTCTCATCTTTGATCTTTTATGGTCTTTGTTTTGCCATTTCCTTTAACTTTTCTAAGATGGCGCCACTTCCTCCTCTTCCCTATTCTCCTTCTCTCGATTATACTTTACTTCGACAATTCGTCCAGTCGAACCCTTCGCGATTTGTTTTAGGCCTTGCCGTCAAGATGGTGAGTGGCGAGCCAAACCCTATCACGCTCCTCCACAAAGGTGTCATAGAACAATTTCTCCATATGCATTAACCACTTTTCCACGATCCAATGATCCACTTTCTCTCCGTCAAAGATCCGGGGATTGCACCTCCTAAACTCGTTGAGGCGATTCATAAGTCAGTCTCGCTCCACTCCCTCCACCATCATCGGGAAAACCGCTCCCGTCGAGGGCACCTGAGCCGGTGGTGCCACAACAACCTCCTCTTGATGCCCAACAACAGGTGCCGCACGAGACGCACCGGGTGCGGGGGACGGCACCCTCGCTGCTACACCCTCGGCCGGCGCGGGGGGTGCGGGATCCTGGGCCTCCCTCGCCGCTGACTGCTGAAGAAGCAAGTCCTCTAGTCGCTTCATCCGCGCCTCCTGTCGGCACGCTGCATTGGCTTGCTGCTGAGCTGCCGCTGCCTGCTGGGTCACCAACTTAGTAAGGACTGAAAGCTGGGTCCTCAACTCGCGGACCTTACTTGATCTGGAGGTAGCGGAGGTCTCTGCCTCCTCAAGGCTTGCCGCATTATCTGCCCCAGCAGATTTAGAACGAGTAGTCGGCATGATCACTGCAACAACATAAAAGCGTAGGTTAGTAAAACTCACGCTATCGCAAACCCACTCAAAGGAAACAATACCCAAATCATGCGAAAGTAATGAAGTGTGCCTCACTACTAACTCCCGATGTTACGTTGTCGGCCGCCAACGTAATCTTCCGCGAAGTTAGAAGCTATACACTTCAATTAGACTCCAACATTTTAGAGTTAATATAAAACACAATCATAATACTTTCGCTTGCATGTCAAATAGACCTTGTCTCTCACGAGCCTATTTCCTATAGTCCAATCGGCCTAAGATTTGCTAGGTCCACTAACACTGAGCCCTAGGCTCTGATACCAATATAATCTGTCACGACTCGGACCCAGCGGAAGCCCGCCGACGCGTGTCCAGACCCACCATATGCCTACAGCATATAAGGCGTTTACAACAATGCAATGAATAGAACGAGAAAAAGAAAGCATCTAGTAGGTTATCAGAGCATACAACAACTAAATTCTAATAACAAGTGGTAGAAATAAAACTGAACAACTATCATAACCATAAATAAATCATACATATGTGTTCTAAGTACATAAAGCTAGATACAAAAATGGTGGTCTCTATACATAGGGTACAAAAATATCTCTTCAATAAATACAAAAAGGGAGATGACCACTTAGTACAATTACCACTCAATCTAGCTAGGGGCAACTCCCTTGCCGCGGTCCCTATCCCTAGCCTCATCCGGTGTGGAAGGCTCTGTAAACAAAACCAACAACATAGAGGGCGTGAGAACTATTAAATAATAGTTTCCAGTGGGTAAGCCGCCGACATCAGCAAAATACACCGCTAAGCTATAGAGGCAAAAGTAGTAGTAAGAATATAAATAAACAACATGTATATTTTCCGAATAAAATTTTGCTAAGCTACTATGCCTCAATTAAGCATGATGTTCATCAAGTAATATTACTACTCTATCATAATGAGTATGTCCAATACATGTCCACTAGGATGCACTAGGCATGTCCAATATGTCCAATAGTATGCACTAAGCATGTCACCATATGCACTAAGCATGTCCACAACTATGCACTAAGCATGTCCAATATGTCCAATAGTATGCAATAAGCATGTCACCATATGCACTAAGCATGTACAACGAATCCAACTACTATATACTATCTAGTAGTGATTGTCACATTAATAGTTTAAATGTCATTATCCAATCTCAACTTGGGACCTACACAAATATAGTCCAGCTTGCGCCGTACCTAATGGCCCGTGGTAATCCAACAGTCCCCCGCAAGGAATGAGCCTGTCCCACCCCGACCCAGTAGGTATCGAACCCGCACGGGCGAGTAAATATCGCATAGGCCAACTCCGGAGTGCCGACTTGTGAGGAACGACCCTCACAAGCATGTGCGAATGAGCACAAATGGCAAGCAAGCATAATCGTCAGCTCAAATACACGGTCGTCATGTCTCCAACATAGTATAAATACTAGCAACCCAAAGGTCTAGTTCTATGTCATAGTGTAGAGGTTTAATCATTTACTAAGTCCAATGCCATTTTATAACATTATAGTTTACTATGTCGAATATATGTTCTATGTCCATAAGCATATAAAAACTTGTCATTTTACAAAAGATAACATGATCTTTAGCATAGAACAAGAATGCCACTTCACATGCAAGTTATTATGCATTTCTCTCTCTACTACAAAGAGGCTATGAAAACATGACACATAACACATGTATTTTAAGCATTCTAAAATTCATTTATACTCTATCTAGCATAAATATGCATGATTTTCCATTTTTAAACCATAAGAAATAATATAGGGGGAGTTCACCTATTTTTAGTGAGGCCAAACTCACCGAGTACTCCTTGTATCCCTTTCGTTTGTGCGAACGAAAGTGTCCACTAGTCTCCTAGCTCCCTAAAGAAAATTCCAAGAGGGTTAGGGGCAATAAACAAATACCCCATAAGCCAATCTTTAACCAACCCATAAAAAGGTCAAAACTCACCTTGAATGGTAGAAAACCCTCCCAAACTCCAAATGAGAGCTAGAGCACTTCTATTCCAACCTAGAAGAAGGTTCTACACCTATCATGTAATATACCGAAAATTCGGAAAATAAATATCGAACTTTAGTCAAATTGACCAAAGTGCGAGGACGGTACACTTCGGAAAGTCCGAAGGTGCTAAAATGATCGAAAGTGAGTTGTGGAAGGTTTTCGAGAGCTAAAGAATCAATTCTGCAAAACTGCAGATTTTCAGCTCTCGGGGACCGGTCCCTAAAGGGAGAGACCGGTCCCCGNACGATGAAAATGTACGTGTGATGAGCCTTAGGCGGATAGGGGAAACTCTGTCCGTTCGGCGTCTGTTTGACGTGCTCGGGTCGGGCCAAATTGGCATCGGTCCCGGGGCGTGACATATCAATTTAGCCCCAAAGGATACAAATCAAAAACCCCTAAAAGAAACCCTAAATTTCTCATATCTAGATTTCATCACAAAATATCCCACAAAACATGATCTAAAAGAAGATCAAGGCTACTAACCTCTCTACAAGCTCCAAACCAAACTTGGAATGAGCTAGGATTGAAAATATTTCCTCCAAACAAGCTCCAATCCTCAATCCAAGGCTTCTCCAAGGTGGCCAAACCAACATAGAGCAAGGAAAAACAAAAAGAGGAGATCAAATCAAGCTAAATAACAAAAAAAATGGAGAAAATCAAGAGAGGGGAGCTCTCACCTCTGGTCTCCACGGTTTAGGGCTCAAAAGAGCTCTCAAGGAGCTGGGGGGAGTTATATAGAGATGTAACAATCTCAGAAAGACCCCTAAAAAATGTGCAGACTGCATCTGCACTGCGTACCGGTACGCGGGCTGGAGTATCGGCACCTCGCAGCTGCTCGCGCAAACCTGAGCTTTGGTCAAGCGAGAAAACGCACTGGGTACCAGTACCCGCGCGATGCAGTACCGGTACCAGGTCCAATACCAATACTCGGGCGATGCAGTATCGGTACTCTGCCTCGCAGAGCTCAAACCCGAGAGCACTCTTCTAGGGTGCGCGATGCGGTTCTGGTACCCCTTCCCTGGTACCGGTATCCAGCACCCCAAAATCTGCAGTTTGAAGGTTTTGATGCAAGTACTCATCATCGCTCCTCGAGACACGAGTCATAGATTAGAACACAGTCAACGACCCTCCAGAAAACTTGGAAAAGCTCAGGACACTGATCAAACACTTGAACTTTATAATTTGCTAATGTTCAGTGTGTTACACTACAGGTTTTGGGGTGCTGGGTACCGGTATCAAGTAGGGGTACCGGAACCCCGTCGCGTAACCGAGAATGGTGCTCTCGGGTTTGATCTCTGCGAGGTAGAGTACCGGTACTGCATCACCCGAGTACCGGTACTGGAGCCTGGTACCGGTACTGCATCGCGCGGGTACCGATACACTGCGGTCTGTTTGCTTTACAGAGGCTCGGGTTTGCGGATTTGTTGCCGGGTACCAGTACTCCAGCCCGCGTATCGGTACGTAGTGCAGCTGCAGGCTGTATGATTTTTAGGAGTCTTTTTGGGATTGTTAAATTTCTATAAATAACCCCACACCCCTTTGAAGGGCGCTTGTGTGCTGGAACCTGAGGAGAAGAGAAGGTGAGTCTCTTCCTCTACCATTCTCTAGATTTTCTCTCTTTTTCTTGTGAAATTTCATGGATTGATCTCTCCTGTTTTCTTCTCTTTGCATGGTGTTGCATTTTGGACCATGGAGAAGCCTTGGAGAGAAGGATTAGCTTTGTTGAGGAAAGAACTCCAACCCTAGCACCTTTCTAGCTTGGTTTGGAGCTTAAAGAGAGGTTAGTAGCTTTGATTCCTCCTTTGGTTTCTGTTATGGTGGATTTTTGGGATGAAAACCTAGTTTGAAAAGTAGAGTTTTATTTTAGGGTTTCTCTTACTAGGGCCTTAGGGGCTAAATTGATGGTTCCTATCCTTCCTCTAGGTTGGAATAGAAGTGTTCTACCTCTTATTGGGTCTTTGGGAGAGTTCTTCACCATATTAGGTAATTCTCTACCTATTTATGGGTTGAATTTTATGAATTTTGTGGGGTATTCGATCGAAGCCCCTAACCCTCTTAGAATTTTTGTTAGAGAGCTAGGAGACTCGTGGACAACCTCGTTGGCGCAAACGAAAGGGTTTCGAGGGGTATCCGGTGGATTTGACCTCACCGAAATGGGTGAACTCCTCCTGCGTCATTACCTTTATTGTAAAATGAAAAATCATGCATATTCATGCTAGATGAGTATAAATGAATTTTTGTATGCTTAAAATGCATGTGTCATGTATCATGTTTTATAACCTCTATATAGTAGAGAGAGAAATAATAAACTTGCATGTGAATAGCACACTTTACATATGGTTGAAATTATATTTCATTTAGTGAAATGACAAGTTTGACATGCTCTTGGACATAGAACTCATGTTTGACATAGTGAACATTAATGTCATAAAGTGACACTTGACTTAGTAAATGGTTAAACCTCTACATAATGACATAGTGATAGGCCGTTGTCTCATTAGTATTTATACAATGTTTTAGACATGATGACATTGGACTTAAGATGGATGATTATGCTTGCTTGTCATTGTGCTCATTCGTACATGCTTGTGAGGGTCGCTTCCCACAAGCCGGCACTTCGGAGATAGCCAATGCGGCACAAGCTCGCCCGTGCGGGATTAGGCGTCGAAATGGGATGCCGTGGGGGAGGCTCATTCCTAGAGTGGGAATGTTGACTACTACGGGGCCATTAGGCACGGCGCAAGTCGGACTACACTTGTGTAGATCCTAGTTGATTGGAATAATGATAAATAAAGTGAAATGTGGACATCATCACTAGATAGTGCATACTAGTTGGACATGCTCATTCATGTTAGAATAGCTCTAAATATTTATGGAATTTCATGCTAAGTAGAGGAAAAGTAATTTAGTAAACCTTAATATTTGCTTATTATCCATGTTGTATATTTTCGTTACATATTAATATTTACTACTTATACCTCCATGACCTAGTGGTGTATTTCGCTAATGTTGGCGGCTTACCCACTGGGAACTATTGACTAATAGTTCTTATCCCCATTTTGTTGATGTTTTTGCCATCCACGCCGGGAGAGGCTAGAGATCGCGGCAAGGAGAGTCACCTCTAACTAGATAGCGCGGTGTTTCCGCTAGGTGGTTTATCTCTCTTTTCATATTAGTTGGAGAGAGAGACTTTTTGTACCCTATTGTAGAGACCACCACTTTTGTATTTAGTGCTTTGTATATGGTTTTGTGATGTATTACCTTTTAGATTATTCATAGTTGTTCAGTTTTATTTACTCCTACTTGTCATTAGAATTAGTTGTACCTATGCTCTGATATTACACTAGATGTTGTTATACTTTTGTTTTATTTATTGTATTGTTGTAGACGCCTTATATGTTGTAGGCATATGGCATGTCTGGACACGCACCGGGCGAGCTTCTGCTAGGTCTCGGGCGTGACAGAGACAATACCGAGGAGATTACTAAGCTTAGAGATGAGCTTGCTATTCAATTTGAAATGAAAAATTTAGGTGAGTTGAGCCACTTTCTTAGATTGGAGGTTGAGAAGAGTAGTGATAGTTTTTTTGTCTCTCGAAAACACTATGTCTCGAAACTTGTTGAAAAGTTTGGTTTGAACAAGAGCAAATCATGCTATACTCCTATAGATTCAAATATGAGGTTGCGAACGGGTGATGGTAAGGCTCTTAAGGATCCAAGACTTTATAAGACACTTATTGGTAGCTTACTATATCTTACTATTACTAGGCCGGATATTGCATATTCGGTGGGCCAGGGCAGTTAGCCGGTTTATGCAACACCAAAAAAGCCTAATTTGGATGCCGCTAAGAGAATTCTCAAGTTCGTCAATTCCTCTTTTGATCTTGGACTTATTTATAAGAAAAGTGAAAAATGTGAACTTATAGATTTTACCGATGTCGATTGGGTCGGTGATCCTTCATGAGAGAAAATCTACATTAGGCTATGTATTTGAATTGGGTTTCCGCTTGTAAGGTACCGGACTTCTAAAATTATGAAGTTACGGTGTACATTTGGTTGGAGAGCCATCGGAATGGTTCCGATGAAGTTCCGGTGAAGTCCGGGAGCATTCGGGCGTTTTCGGAGCGCGTAGGCATGAAAACGGAACTCGAAGGGCTATGTTGGACCATGAACTACATCCAGCGTTAGCGTGGGTGAAAAGATGATGTAAATACGCTCGAAAACATGTATTGGGAGTCTCGGTGCAATTTGAGATGAATCAGAGACTCACGGAGTGAAAACGAGTGAAAACGGATTCGAAAGCTAAAAAAGCTGAAAATTTGGCTAAGTTTGGAAATGCTGTTTTTTGGGACCTACGGGATCCAGTCCCTCAAGTCCAAGGACCGGTCCCCGCACCCGAAAATGGCCTAGTTTGGGCTCGCACTAGGTGCCTAGGAGCCGATGGTGACGTGTGTTGCTCGGGTGAGCGTGTCGTGTGAGACAACAGTTGCGGGTATTGCTTGAGGACGATCCGTGCCTAGACCATTTGTGGACTATGGAGCCTGGGCCCATTGGGAAGGCCCAATCAGCTGTGAGTGACAGCGGCTCGAGGTAGGGCAGAGTGTTGGTTAGGACGGTAGTTCGAGCTTAGACTCGGGAGCGTGGAATGCCACGTATTAGAGTGTGGGATTAATGACACACTGAGTGTGGTTGTGACCCAACCCAAGGACTTGACGTAGTTTGGGGTCTTGGTTGCTCCTGGTTGGAGTGTGTGCGAACTCCCAAGTGAGAATTTCGCCCGGTTATGATTGGGTCTACACTTGCGAGTGAGAGACGTTACACGTAGTTGAGACCGGTTTAGGCGGTAGGCCTACGTAGGATTGGTGACCTGTGGTTCACCTATGAGATCAAGGTAAATGGTGGGCGAGTAGCCTTGTCGACGAGTTTAGGCTTGGATTCACGAACGGGAGTTCATGTGAGCTCGTTGCGAGAGCGGATTGATGCTGGCCGTGGCTTGTGAAAGAGAAAGCAAAGTGGTCTCTAGAAGACACTTGGATATTGGATAGCCACGTGAGAATTGGAGGACAATGCTCTCTTGAGGATTGAAAATTTGAGATGTGCCGGGGTAGGCCATCTTATAGTAGAGCAAGGATCCAATTGAGGATAGAGCACTCGCGATTGGGTGATGCACCAATGATATTGCTTTTAAGCAATGCCGGTGGTCGAATCAGAGTGTGTTTCCTTAGGGGATGAGAAATGCAAAGAAAGGCTCTTTGTATGCTATGTAGCGAGTGATGTTGGAGCGTGATGAGTCGTCGAATATCGACTCGTGCTGCCATCGAGGCTTGAGGAGGTAGTAATGCACTTTTGGTGTTATACTTAGCGAATGTGAGTGAATTCAGTCTCACATCCTCCGTTGTGGACCTTTGCATAATTCCAATGAGTAAAAGGTCACCCCAGAGTGCGAAAGTGCATTGAAACCCTCGATTACTCAATAAGTTGAGTCGAGGTGTGAATTGGATTAGAAGTTAGTGAGTTTCGAGGACGAAACTCTTTTTAAGGAGGGGAAGAGGTAAGGTGCCGGACTTCTAACATTATGAAGTTACGGTGTGCATTTGGTTGGAGAGCCATCGGAATGGTTCCGGTGAAGTTCCGATAAAGTCCGGGGGCATTCGGGCGTTTTCGGAGCGCGTAGGCGCGAAAACGAAACCCGAAGGGCTATGTTGGACCATGAACTACATCCGGCATTAGCGTGGGTGAAAAGATGATGTAAATACGCTCGAAAACATGTATTAGGAGTCTCGGTGCGATTTGAGATGAATCGGAGACTCACGGAGCGAAAACGAGCGAAAACGGACTCAAAAGCTGAAAAAGCTGAAAATTTGGCTAAGTCTGGAAATGCTATTTTTTGGGACCTACGGGATCCGGTCCCTCAAGTCCAAGGACCGGTCCCCGCACCCGAAAATGGCCTAGTTTGGGCTGTGCGCAACTCATATTGTTGAGGGGCCTTTGTGCAAATGTGGTGAGCGTATAGAAGAGAGTTTGGGCTCTTTTATCTCCTCCCTCACATTTGCAACCAAAAGCATCTCTCTCTCTCTCTCTCTAAGTGCTCTTCCTCTCTCTCTAGAAGGTGTTGGAGGAGAGGATTTTGGTGGAGATCAAGATCAAGAGAAGGGATTTCTTCTTCTTCTTCTCCTTCCTTGGCTAGTAGCAAGCTTGGATAGGTAAACTTCTAAGCTCAATCATAGTGAATCTTTGGGGTTAGATTCTTATACAATGAAGATGGTTTTAGATGAACCCTAGGATGTTAAATAGGTGTTAATTGCATGATTCAAGACCTCGTTTGAGGTATTTTTGCATTGTTGAACACCTAGGGCTCCAAATGGGGGTTTTGTAAATAGTTGGGTTTGATCTTAATTGACCCTCCGTAAACCTAATTGTTAGGTATTCTGACACGCGGCGAAGTCGGTTCGGTAATTCGTCGAGCCGGTGCGAAGATATTGAAAAAACGACATTTTTGGCTTCATTTCCACCTGAAGGGCCGAGGCGACTTCCTAAAATCATGAAATCAAATTCGTGGGCTCATGGCGCCAAGTAATAGACCTATAAATTTCGAGGCCGCGAAGCGACGTACGGTTGGTGAGCAATCGCAAGATTGGGCCAACCGGACGAAGAGTGCCGCTGGAGACCGATTGCAAGTGACGACGAGCAATCGGAACGCGATAAAAGGTGGGGGTTGTCATTCCCGAAGGAACTAAGCTTCTTTCTATGTCCGAGTTTGGATTGTTGATCATGTTCCATATATTTGTTCTTATGCATTATAGGATAATTGTTATAGAAGCATTCTTTTCTTGCTTTCCTTGCATGCTTGCTTAGTAGTGTAGCTGGGTAGCTTGACACATGATTCTAAGGGGCATGAGGATTGGGTTGATTGACATGAGATCCTATAGTGATAAGAATTGGTGAACTTGAATTTGGTAACGAGAACCAATGGATCGTAAATTAGTGTATTAGAAACACTTAGAACTTGGACGAGTGGCATGTAAACAGTGTTAATAACATGACGAGTGGCATCGGAACCTAGTTGTGGCATATTGCATGAGAATCTAGTGTAGTTGACACTTATGACATTGAACATAGGGAATAGGTGCATACAGGGGAGACTCTGTCCGTGTGAACAGTGGATTCCCTGTATTTGTGGCGGATCTGACACACTCTTGGGTCAGGTGTTTCAAAAAAAAATTTTAGTCGTTTCCGCTGTTTTTTTCAAAATAAAAAGGGACCCCAGGGCGTGACAATTTTCCTAGTTTGTGGCATATTGCATGAGAATTTAGTGTAGTTGACACTTATGGCATTGAACATAGGGAATAGGTGCATTTCCCTAGTTTGTGGCATATTGCATGAGAATTTAGTGTAGTTGACACTTATGGCATTGAACATAGGGATAGGTGGATTTCCCTAGTCATGATTCGGGTAGAGAACCTAAAGTATTGTGTTGTTAACCCTAGATGGTAGGGTACCCTCGAGTTGAGAGAATTGGATCATACTCACTGTCTGTTCAGAGCTTTTGGTGGTCGCTCCACACAAGCGTGCGCTCCGGAGTTTGTCACACGAGGGATAGCCTTATGTGGTCCCGGGGATAGCCTTATGGAGTCCCGCAGACGGTCTCGGGTTTGCTGAGCGAGTTAAGTCTCCTTACCCATGAGATGCATGTGAGTCGTAGGTGAACCTCAGAGTTGGCCAAGGATTGGATAATGACATGAATAATATAGTGAATTTGCATTCATACTGTGAGTGGACATATTATTCCTTCACCTATGAGATTAGAGCGGGGTAGCTCTTACCCTTAGGCATTTGAGTTATGAGTTGGGCAAGGAGCGGGGTAGCTCTTCACCTATAGGACTTGAGATCTGAGTCGGGCAAGAGTGGGGTAGCTCTTTACCTATAGCATTCAAGATGTAAGATGGGTGAGATAAGAGCGGGGTAGCTTCTCACCTATGTGATTTGAGATCTTAGGCGGGTTAGCCTAGTGGATTTGGTAATGACATGAATAGCATAAGTGGATTTGCATTCATACCATGATTAAACATAGTATGTGTTATAGGATTACATAACTATGTTGCATTTGTATTCATTACATTGTTGAAGCATACTAGCAAAATGGTAGGCTTGTTATTAGATGATATTATACGCATTGTTTGCATTTGATGGCATAGTAGATCGTAGTTGCAGTTCAATATCTATCTATCTATCTATCTATCTGTGCCAGCTTAGACCTAGTGGGAAGATCGGCGGAGTCAGCGGCCGAATCCACTGTGAACTATATTTATATAGTTCTTACCCCATTTTATTGCAGGGCCGAGTGCGAGCGTTCCGGGGGAGGATCGCGGTAAGGGCATAGCGCCCTAATGTAGTGACTTTCCATTATGCATTAGAGCTACCTTTTGTATACGAGCGTAGATGATGTATAGGTTGTGAGATGTTTTGGAAAGATTGTAAACTTTATGTTTATGTTTTGAAAGCTTAAAAATGTAAATTAAAGCAATGTAAAGAGGTTGAATGGATGTAATAGTTAGAAATCTCTCTCTTTCGTTCACTTGTTTATACTTGTGATGCTTGCTCTTATATGTTTAGCACTGGTTGTGCTCTCGTTATTGTTGCTTGATCTTGTACGTATTTCAAATTGTTTTCCTGGAAACTTGTTGTACATGATCTCGTCGCCTTAGCCTTGGGCGGGCAAGGGAGGTGCCGTCCGTCCGGCGTCTGTTTGACGCGCCCGAACTGGCCCAATTGACGGGGCTCGGGGCGTGACACCGCTTGTGTATCATGGTGTACTAAGAAACAAGACGCCGTAGCCCTCTTTAGTACGAAGCCGGAATACAAAGTGGCAACCCTTACAGCACAAGAATATGTATGGATGCGGACTTTGTGTCACGCCCCGAGGTCCCTTTTTGATTTAAAAGCAATGCGGAAGCGTCCAAATTTTTTTTGAAAAACCTGACCCCCAGGGTATGCCAAATTCGCCACAAATACAGTGAGTCCACTGTTCATACGGACAGAGTCTCTCCTGTATTTGCACGGCGTCGCACAAGTACAAATACAACCACAACTGTACAAACATCCCCACACATATACGACATCACAGATTCCACTTTATATCCTCACAGATAATAGTAATTCTACATCTATTAGTTTAAAATGTTTCCTACCCAAAAACTTGTTTTGAAACACTAAGAGTCATGAAACCAATAAAAATCCTTTCGAATCTGTTTCCCACACGGAAATCCTTTTTCTTTAAAACACGCTACCACGAGGGATAGAAAACCATTTTCATCTCGTAAAAATCATTAAATCTTTATCTCATTCACAAAATCTCATTTATCCAATTAAATGAAAGCCAACTGAACCATAAAGCTTAAGTTATATATTTTGAATAAGCAAGGATAGAAACTAGACCGAATGTCACCGGGCCGGAAACTCTATCGACCGCTACGAATGTGTCTCACGTCTCGTCTCAACCCTCACCGCTCACAATACCTGAAAAATGGTGGGGGGTGAGAACATGTAAACATGTCTCCCCTCCCAGTGGGTACCACAAGCCGACGAAGGCGAGAAGTACTCACCGGCAGAAAGAGATCACCAAAGTCATATGTAGATATCACAAATATAGTAGCTATAATACCAGAAGAAAAGGAAACAGTAATAGAACATGTAACTACCGCTACTGTAAAGTAGAACAGAATGGATACATGGATATCATAACTATAGTAGCAATGATGCAGGGGTAAACAACAATACAGAGAAATATAACTAGCCGCTACTGTAATACAGAACAAGGTGCAAGTATGCATCAACTGGACATACTAGAAGTCCAAGATATACCCAATCTCCGTGGCCTGTCATGAAGACTTGGCCTAAGCTCGACCATAGGTCTCAAGAACTGCAAATCAAGTACCACTTCGGAGGGACACAACAACCCGCACCCAGAGTCGCTAACTCTGTCTCAAGACTGGGGTTGAGAACTCAGGGTGGCGAAGCCTGTCTATGACTCATCACCTCCCACTGGGCTGGCAACTGAAGTACTCTGGGTTAGTAACCCTGTCTAAGACTCCTTCAGTACCGTACAAGGTATAGTCATGTATATGCTCAATAGCCAATCGTCAGCAACTACCCGACAATGACCGCCCCTCGAGGCACCCCAACCAATAGGTCATCGAACAATAAGGAAACACAAGTACCGACCACTCAGGTCAACTAGGATAGAACAACTCAATATCCTTCCGAAGGTATGCAAGTACCGACCACTCAGGTCAACTACCATGTATGCGCAAGAACCGACCAATAAGTCACAAGAATGTTACATCATGCATCGGTATAATCCAGAACTAACCGTCAGCCACTAGCCGACAATCCTACCTCTCAGGGTATACCGACCGTATAGGTCATCAAGTAGTCCAACCGACCAAGTAGGTCACGATAACAATGCAGTAAGCCGACCGAAGAGGTCACAGATACGGAATACAACAACCGACCAACTAGATCACAAAACAGATGCAACACTGTAGCATACCGAACTTCTATAGTTATGAAGTTACGGGGTATGTTAGTTTGTAAAGCTATTCTTGGAGTAGTTCCAATGAGGTTCGGGTGCATCCGATTGATTTCGGTGCGAGTTGGACGCAAAAACGAAACTCGAATAGCTAGGTTGGACTTTGGCCGGAATCCAGCAAAGCGTGGATGAAACGGTGATCTAAACGCGCTCGAAAATATGTTTTGGTGTCTCGGTACGATTAGAAGTGCATCGGAGGCCCCGAGAGCTAAAACGAGTGAAAACGAACCAAAATTGGCGAAAGACTGAAATTGCTGAAAATTTGGCAAAGTCCTGAAATTCTAGGCTGGAGGGACCTACGGGGTCCGGACCCTCTAGCCAAGGTCCGGACCCTGAACCCGAAAACTGCCGAGAAAGTGCAGGGGCTGATTGGTAATTGTGGGAGGTTGACTTATAAGAAGGCCTCCATCCTTATTCTTCCTTCTTCCACAGCCCAACACACACACACCAATAAAGGTAGAGAGAGAAGCTCTCTCCTCTCTCTAGATATGTCACGCCCCGAGCCCGCCTCTTTGGTCGGATTCGGGCATGCCAACAGACCGCCGAACGGACAGGATTTTCCCTGTACCGCGGACAGAGTCTCCCCTGTACGTCCAAGGCGTCACAATCCATACAATGCGCGAGGTTCTAACCAGGAACAGCATTCAACAAAGATTACATAAGGAAAGTATGAAAACATAAATACTATACTATTACAAGCATTCAACTCACATACATTTTACATATTACATTTTCAATTCTCAATTAGCTTTCAAATACAATCCAAGTTAGTACAATTTATTACAACATTGTTCTAAGCCAACTCGGGATACTACTATCTCTGGTCTCGGTGGTAGGGCGCTATCTACGGAGTTACGCCCTTGCCTTGCGCCGCCGCGCCGCTCACGTGTGAACCTGTAACCCCCAAAAACAACAAGGGGTGAGAATTATTGTCTATAGTTCCCAGTGGGTATGGCCACCCAAGAAAAGAGCTCGACCCACCAGGTCCAAAGGAGGCACTGCAAATATGTTAGTCCAACAAATATCCACAGATATATATAATTCATGCAACTAACATTTATCATGTTCATGCCTCACAATATCCAATATGCAAATCATGCAACTCATGCAAGTAGATTAATTGATGCTATCTTTATTCTTAGCCCTTCTTTATTACTAATCATTTTTTACATTGTTAGCTATTCTTTAGCATTTGCTATTCTTTAACATTAGCCGTTCTTTATTCTTTATTCTTAGTCACACCATGCTCATTGGCCATTCTTTCGTAAGGTTACTTTTACCTTAGCCAACTATGCCACTCGACTCGGTCTTGAGTTAATCCACAGCGGATAGTCCGTGCTCTGTTAGGCTCGAGGCGAAGGAAGTCTCGCATGCACCTCAGCCTTTAATCCTCTCGACTATAAGTCTCCTCACAGGGTGAGGATATACCGTCGAACCCCGAACCACAAGTCGCTCAATGGACCTACGGGCGAGGAGAAACAACATACCCGTGTCCACACTCTCATGGCATACCAAGCGAGGAGAACCAACATACCCGTTGAATTACTACCGGGCGAGAAGAACCAACGTACCCGTAGTTATGATTCTTATTTGCCATCTCTTTTACTGGGCGTGGAGAACCAACATACCCATTGAATCATTGTCGGGCGAGGAGAACCAACATACCCACAGTTCTGATTCACTTGCGCTCGGTCGCAAGTCTTATCCGCTGCCATCATTCCTAGGGATTCCGGAATCCACATTCTTGTCCCTAGGGTTGGTCATAAACCCTATAGTGTCGACTTATCTAGGTCCAAGCCATTATTCAACCTAAGTTTAATACGTTAGGTTCAATGCCACTATACCCATAGCCTAGGTTCATTAACACTAGGTACACTATTCTTTATTACCTAGGTTCATTTGACTCTAAGTTCGATGCCACTCATGTCATAACCTAGGTTTACTTGACTCTAGGTTCGTTGCCACTCATGTTCTTGTTTTCCTAGCTGTCCACATCTAGGAATCATACTTGACATGCCACTTATGAATCACCTATGTTCAATGACACTAGGTTTCATTGCCACTCTTATCCTTGTTATTCATATTTAGGATTCTTAGTTTACAAGCTACACTTGTCGAGTTCTTTACTCTACTTAAAGTAAGTTCTCATTCTCCAAGGATAGTCCATACCCGACATCACTTGCGTTCATATAGCATTTAGTTCATGCACTAACTTAGCATATACTCTATGCATTTACAATTAGCATCTACCTTATGCAATCATTTAGCATATTTCTTATGCATTTACATAATCTCTTTCTCATGCGTCTATAAAGCATCTCATGGTAGGTAACAACATCAAGTATAACACGATTTATGCATTCATATTATCATGTACAACCTACCAATTACATATGCATCAACAACATTTATACTTCACTTTGGCTTGGAAGTGACCTAATCACTTCGGTGAAGCACAACCCACCTCTATGTGATGCCACGATGCTACAAATCCGATTTCGTGATTTTTGGACGTCGCTTCGGCCCTCCAGGCGGAAACGAAGCTCAAACGGTCTTTTTCCCTAATATCTTTGCGTAGACTTGTCGTATCATCGAACCGAGTCCATCAACGGGTCGAAAATACCTTCAATTAGGTTTACATAGGATCAATTTACATTTAAACCCACCTATGACAAAAGCCCCAATTTGGGTGCCCTAACAATGCCATTTGCCCAATACACCATTTCGATCTCTAAAGCAAGCAAAAGTAAGCTTGATCAACATCTAGAAGCTCATCTAGGACCATTTGAACCATTCTTAGGGCATATGAAGCAAACCCGAGAAATCCACCATAAAAGTTGTTTAGAAGAAGCCTCCAATGGATTCGAACAGGAGGTTGATTCCATAAAAGATAAAAAAGACCTAGTGATGCAAAAGGTCTTAAATGATTATTACAACAGCTGAAATAAAGAGCGAAATAGCCGAAGGAATTATCCTGAGAAACCATTCGGCTCTCAACAAAGATTCTCAGGATATCGGCCAAACTGGCAACATCATGCCAGGCCGAGACCTGAACCTAAATTCGAAGGAATGACAAAGGGTGACATCAAGTTCCTCGGTCGAAGGTTAGTCAATGAACTCGGCATTCAGCCTTGGCCGAGATCATGAGAGAGGAGAGAAATCCTGATAGATCATCTCAGAACAGTCAAAGTACCATCAAATGTACCAGTCAATCAATGGCACACAGCAAAAGCATCGGCCAAGTGACATGGGCCGATATTGACAAAATGTAATATCCGAGATTTTATAATAAAGGAAATTCGGATTTTGAATTTTGAAATTCAAACTATATATATATATATATATATATATATATATATATATATATATATGTGTGTGTGTGTGTGTGTGTGTGTGTGTGTTTGTGTATAAGTGTGGTTATAATGGTGGATCGTGGAGAGGGTTGGTTTCGTCGCAAACCGGCAACCAAATCGGATGAAATGAAATGATAGATTCGATGCCCCTGTCGTGCTGAACGCGTTGGCACAATCCGATCGAAAATCCGACAGACGGATCTCCGAGAACCACGTAAAGTTCGCTGAGGGATCGAAGTTGGCAAAATGGAAAATCTATGAAAAGCCCAATATTTTATGTACCGTTTTGTGCGATTTCGAACATCGAGGTGCTTACGCGTGAAATGCACGCGCTGCAGGGGACTAGATTGAAAATAGTCAGCTTCGGAAGGTTTCTCTGCGATTATTACACCTTATATAAATATAGGTGTTAGGGTTTTATGTAGGAAACCCTAACCCTAGCTAACCTACTTCCTCCAGCTGCGCCCCTGTAGCCTCCACCACCTCCCAGCACCCCGCCGCATGCACTCCGGCCGCCGACGACCTTCTACGGCCGCCAACAACCTTCTCCGGCCGTCGGAGAGGGCTATCATTGCCTTCTTCCTCCGCCTTGCCTCCACCACCTCAACCGACAACCGCAGGGAAACATCCACACGCATCGAACCTTCATTCCCTCGGCCGAGGCCTACTCCCCGGCGCCGACTCCACCGGCCCCCGCCGCCCGCACGCGCTGCTAGCGACGCCTAAGTCATTCACGGCCACCTGCAGCAGCTCGGGTCGAGCTCGAGTTAGCTCGCGGCCATGAGCTACTCCCACTTTGAGGCGGGACGCCCTGCCCTCCTGGGTCTCCGGCGACCCTCCGCTCGTTGCCGCCACCGCCATCCCCGTGGGCTCCCGACCGTCGCCCAGCTCCCTACGACCGCCTAGACTTAACTCGGGCCGAGCCTAGGCCAGCACGATCTTCGCGCGCCACCGCCGCCCACCGACGGGCGAGCCGCTCTCCCTCGGCCTCTGGCGACCGATCACCGTCGCCCCGGCGCTCCCCCGGCCACCGTGCTCCTCGAACCCGAACACTAGCCATGCGGGCTCGTGCCTCGCCGCCACGCCACCGACCGCCTCCCGCCATCGGGCAACGCGAGCCCCAGCCCCCACTGACCGGCCGCACCCGCCTCTGGCCGGCCTGCCAGCCGTCCAGCTGCCGCCGGCAGTCCCGTGCCTTACCTGGCTCCGATAAGGCAGTTTATGGTTTTGTACACTATTTCGGGTTCCAGTCGCCTTTCCGGCGATTCGAGGACACCCCGACACTCTCGAAAGTGAGCACGATGATCCCGGATCTGTGTTGAACACCATGCTCACCGTTGGGGTCAACGATGCCCCGGTTTGCGTGTTAGACGTGATGTAGGCGCTGTGTGCGCTATTTTATTGAAATTCGCGTCGCTCGCGCACTTGCCACAGTGGCGGGCCGTGCTATGAAGTGTGAGCACAATCTTCGGTACATCGAGACCTATCAGCAGGTGTCTCAGCCAGGCTAAAAGATCCTTGGTTTACATTGTCGGGCCGTAAAACTCCAAAAATCACATAAAATAATGTGATTTTATGTAGTCGCGGGGGTTTTTATGCAATTGTATGTTTTGTGGTTGCTGTTGGCAGCGTGTGCGGGCATCGGGTGACCTCTAGACTTGTCGTCCAAGGCCCAGGCTTTTTCGGAAATCGAATGTTGATTTTCGGTGAGTTTTTCGGTGAAATCTGCCGACGGAACGCGATTTCGATTGGGAATTCTTCCGACGATGCCTCACGGTAGATTGTGTTGTCACTAAGCCTTGTTGGCTGGTCATGTTAGGTCCTATGTGTTGGCAAGTTTCGTGGGTCGAGTCGGAGTCTTGAAGAAGTCCGGAGCGGAGTATTAAAGATCGAAGAATCGAAGACTTCGAAGAATCGGAAAGGACGCAAAACACGTAAAACATGAATCACGATGCTTAGGTAAGCTTTAAATCATGTTTATGGTGATTCATACTTAATTATAGATTTTAGAATCATGTTTTCAAGTTGTAATTGATTAGAAAGTTTCTAAGAGCTTGTAAAACCCGAAACAATGCATTTTCAGCAAAAATTGCATTGTTGTACCGGTAGAAGAGTTTTCTGTCCAGGGTACAGCCATCAGCGTTTGCGCAGAAAAGTTTGATGGTTGTTCCGGTACAACCATCACGGCTGTCCAGGGTACAAGCCCTGTTCCGGTACAAGATGCAGTCTGTCCAGGGTACAGAAGCTTCGCAGAAAAATCTTCCGTCATGCTGTACCCTGGACAGCTTTCCTTGTTCCAGTACAAGGTGCTGATTTTGGAAAGAAACTTTCTAATTTTACTCCGTTTTGATTCTAAAGTCTATAAATAAGCTATAGGGGTTCTCTAACTGATTAAGCATCATAAGAATACATGTTTGAGAAACCCTAGAGGCTCGGATTTCATTCTAAACCTATTTTCTACAAATTAGCCTCTTTAGATCAAATCGAGATATCGTTTCGCATTCTCTATATGTCGATTTGATCTCCGCTTCGCTTGGAGTTCTATTCTCTGGTTTCTACTATACTCCTAAGCGAAGGATCACCATAATCATGATGCTCTTCATGAACGGCGTCGTGGATTCGGCATGAACAAAGGCGGTTCGTGGATTCGGATCGTTGGCTCGTGGATTCGAGTGGCGTCGTGGATTCGGCATGATTGAAGGCGGTTCGTGGATTCGGATCGTTGGCTCGTGGATTCGAGTGGCGTCGTGGATTCGGCGTGATTGAAGCTTCGTGGATTCGGAGTGAAGGCGTTTCGTGGATTCGGAACGTGGCGTTCGTGGATTCGAACGTGAGGGCGTGGACAACCCGGAGGATAGCGCGAAGATTCATAGGAGGTTAAAAGAGGTTGAGTCCGTGGAGTCGGTAATCACCTTATAATCTTTTCTCTTAGTGAATTATTTTTTCGCGTGTTGGTCCCGTGGGTTTTTCTCCAAGTTGGAGTTTTTCCACGTAAATCTCAGTATGCTTTTTATTTCCCGCATTTATTTTTATTGCATCGAGATTTGTGGTTTTTGGCCGTTCACCTATTCACCCCCCTCTAGGTGATAGATACAATCTAGATAGATCCTTGGGCTCCTCAAAACTTTCAATTGGTATCAGAGCGGGATCTAGATATATTGATATCTAATGGCCGAAGGCGGTAACATTAATCGACCACCACTCTTCGATGGCACGAATTATGCCTATTGGAAAGTTCGCATGAGAGCTTTTCTAATCGCAATCGATGAGCGGGCATGGAAAGCTATTGAATTCGGATGGAAACATCCTACCGAAGTTGTCAATGGTGCTACCGTCTCTAAACCACGAAACAAGTGGGCAAAAGATGAAAATGAGTCATCTTCGTTTAACGGTAAAGGAATTAATGCTTTATTCAACGCTTTATCGCAAACGGAGTTTACTCGGGTTTCGGCATGTGAAACGGCCAAGGAAATTTGGGATACTCTACAAATTACACATGAGGGTACTAGTTTAGTAAAAATTCAAAAGCTCCAAATGTTGACTAGTCAATTTGATTCTATTCGTATGGAGGAGCATGAATCTTTTACCGATTACTACACTAGGCTTCAAGATATCATTAATACATGTGCTAATTTGGGAGAGAAAATCCCGGATTCAAAGGTTGTTAGAAAGATTCTTCGAACTCTTCCGGAACGCTTTCGGGCAAAAGTTGCCGCGATCGAAACCGTTAAGCATCCGGACGAGATGAAAGTCGAAAAATTAGTAGGCGCTTTACAAACGTATGAGATGACTTTTTCTACTAATCAATCTTCTTCCAAGTCTTTCTCTAAAAACACAGGGGTTGCGTTGAAATCGACGAAAGAGGAAGACGGAGACTCGAATTCCGACGGAGAGATCTCAATTGCCGACTTTGAACATCAATTGGCGCTTCTAACGAAGAAGTTTCGTCGGAATTTCCGGAACAAGAATAAATTGGACAAGGCTTCATCATCTAAGCGACAATCTTTTTCTAAATCATCTACATCTTCTAAATCTAAGGATCGGAAACTTGCAAAGCATTTAAAAGAAAAGGATGAATTTGAAGGAGAAATCCAGTGTTACAAATGCAAAGGCTACGGTCATATCGCTACGGATTGTCCTTCAAAGAAGCCTTATAGACAAAAGGCTATGCAAGCAAAAACGTGGGATGATACAACTTCAAGTGAAACAAGCTCAAGTGATGAAGAAAAGAATGATCATATTGCTTTAATTGCTAATAATTCTTTGTCTTCGTCAAATGTTGTGTGTTTGTCCTCTATTGCTACTAACTCTAATGTTTCTTTTTCTTCGCATGACTCTTCGAGCAACAATGGCGAAAGCGAGNATGATACAACTTCAAGTGAAACAAGCTCAAGTGATGAAGAAAAGAATGATCATATTGCTTTAATTGCTAATAATTCTTTGTCTTCGTCAAATGTTGTGTGTTTGTCCTCTATTGCTACTAACTCTAATGTTTCTTTTTCTTCGCATGACTCTTCGAGCAACAATGGCGAAAGCGAGAAAGAATCAAACGACGACGATATAGCGGAAGTATACAATCAACTTCTCATTGAATCAAAGAAGATGGCTAAGTTGAATAAGAAGTTGAGACGTCGTTTGTTGGATCTTGAGGAGGAAAACAACGACGCAAAGACTTTGAATAAAGCTCTTGAGGAGGAAAGGGATTCAAGCTTGAAGAATAATTCGGACCTCCAAGAGAAGCTTAACGAAGCGGAATTAACGATCAAATCATATAAAAATAAGGTTGGATTTTTGGAGCAACAATTCAAGGAATCGCACACATCCAACAAGTCACTGACCAATCAAGTTCGTCAACTTCAATCCGACATTCAACGATTTTCTTCCGGATCAAAGAAACTAGATCATATGCTCGGATTGGGTCAAACGAACAAGCTTGGACTCGGGTATGAACGCACATACGTTTAGAAGGATTCAATATCAACTTCTAAAGTCTCAACAACTTCGAAAGAGAAGGTGTGTCATAAATGTGGCAAGAAAGGACACATTAAAAGGAATTGCCCAAATAAGGAAAAGAAGAATCAATTGGCAATATCTAAACCTCAAACGGCATCATCTACAACTCGACTTCCCCCGCGGAATCAAAAGAAGAATCAAGTTAGTCGAGTACCTCAAAAGAACCGGTTTTCTAATGCAAGAAGACAAGTTCAACCAACGCATAAAGCAACCAAACGACCAATGGTTGATCCAAAATCGAAGCAAATGGCACCAAACGTTGATAATCCGAGAAAACCAAAGATCCGACAAGTTTGGATCCGGAAAGGTGATATCTTTCCTTGCTCCTCGTCTTAGTCATTTTTGATCTTTAGTGTAATGCTTTGATAGGTGCTTGTTGCATAATTTTATTCATTGCATTACATGTTTACATGATTTTTGGTGCTTGAATTTTATTGGTTTATAAATCTTTTTGAGGAAAGGTGTTTAGGAATTCAAAATTTTTGAGAAAGGAGATGATTGAGAATCATTATTTTGAGGAGAGAATTTTTTTTTTTTCAAAATTGTTTAAACGGTGTTTAACTTTACAATCATATTAAGTTAAATTCATATTAATTATCGTTTTTACTCCACTTTTTATTATTTTGACGATAATTTAATATATGATTTCTTAATGCATATATTCATCAAAACTTTGAAATCAAATTTGATTTTTTGGTGATTAATTCATCTCGGTTGTGAGTGTTGGATATGATGAATGGATATTCTCTAATTGATTAAAATTCGTCAAAATTATTTTCAACTGTGAGATTGTCTAATTTAGGGGGAGTTTGAAATTGCTTAAAAATAAAAAAAAGGAGAAAAAGATACTCCTATGTTTAAAAAGATGTGGAAAGAGTTACATCCTAAAAGGAGTGTGAAAACTACCACCACATGTAGGAAAGAGCTACCACCCCGGTCGTCCGGCAAGTGTGTGAAGCTACCACATGAAGAATTAAATTGATTAACCGAAAAAGGTTGAAAAAGAATAAATAAATATTTTAAAATTTTCGGAGTAATAAGGTGCTAGTTTGAAAAAGATGCTCAAAGAGCCACCCCCGGTATCATATTAGTTAAATCTCTATTTTGAACGTGGTACGACAAATTGGTGTCAATTTTTGTTGAATTTCTAGAAGTCATTTTTCATCAACTTACATCTTGATGGTTTTGAATCATTAAATTATTTTTGATAATGAAATTTTGATGTTTTGATGTATTTTGAAATTTTATAATATCTTATTTTCATTATAATGATTTTTGGAGTAAAAGCCTTAATTATATGAATTTAATTTAAATTTGATGAGTTTTTAAACGATATTTTTCGAAAAAAAAAAAAAATTTTCACATTTTGGTCCTTGTACCGGTACAAGGAACCGTGTTCCGCTACAAGGACTGCGGCTGAGCGGAATATAACCGGGTATAACGCTTCGATCTCTCCAAATCTCCATCTTTTTCAAAAATTTTTGTTCCTGAGAGCTCCAGTGACTCTTCTTCAACCGTTCTACACGTTTTCCTCTTGGATTTGNACCACATGTAGGAAAGAGCTACCACCCCGGTCGTCCGGTAAGTGTGTGAAGCTACCACATGGAGATTAATTGAAAAGTCGAAAAGGTTGAAAAAAATAATAATTTTAGAATTTTCGGAGTAATAAGGTGCTAGTTTGAAAAAGATGCTCAAAGAGCCACCCCCGGTATCATGTTAGTTAAATCTCTATTTTGAACGTGTTACGACAAATTGGTGTCAATTTTTGTTGAATTTCTAAAAATCATTTTTCATCAACTTACATCTTGATGGTTTTGAATCATTAAATTATTTTTGATAATAAAATTTTGATGTTTTGATATATTTTGAAATTTTATAATATCTTATTGTCATTATAATGATTCTTGGAGTAAAAGCCTTAATTTATTTGAAATTAATTTAATTTGATGGATTTTTAAAGCAAATTTTTCGAAATCTGAGATCGTTCGTCGAGCTTAGTCTCTCTCTTTTACTTCATTTGCATTTTAGGATGATGTTTTAGTTTCAGTTCTGCTTGTTTTTTCTTTTAGGCCTGTAACTATGACTTGACTACGCTTATATTTTTCTAGTATGTTTTCTCTCTCTATTTGCTTTTCTTTTGGCAATTTTTGACAAAAAGGGGGAGAGCGTAGATGAAGGGGGAGAGCATGGATGAGCAGGCATTGAACTGAAGCAGAGGATGATGAGTTCAAGAAAAAAGGGGGAGATGTGAACAAAGGGGGAGAAGGTATAAGAATTTAGTGCTAATCATTTTTGAATGAATTGTTTTGCAGGAAATCAAGACTTCAAGACTCCTAGTTGCGTCTAAGTCATAGAGTCCGTTTTAGGAGTTTTGATGTAATTTTGAGTTTCAAATTGTATTTGGATTACACGCGAGGGGTTCGATGTTTTGGTGATGACATTGAACTTCGTTTTTTCTTTAAATTGTAATTTGTGAGTTTATATGTGTTTTGTCACGAAATTGCCAAAGGGGGAGATTGTTAGGTCCTATGTGTTGGCAAGTTTCGTGGGTCAAGTCGGAGTCTTGAAGAAGTCCGGAGTGGAGTTTTAAAGATCGAAGAATCCAAGACTTTGAAGAATCGGAAAGGACGCAAAACACGTAAAACATGAATCACGATGCTTAGGTAAGCTTTAAATCATGTTTATGGTGATTCATACTTAATTATAGATTTTAGAATCATGTTTTCAAGTTGTAATTGATTAGAAAGTTTCTAAGAGCTTGTAAAACCCGAAACAATGCATTTTCAGCAAAAATTGCATTATTGTACTGGTACAAGAGTTTTCTGTCCAGGGTACAGCTATCAGCGTTTGCGCAGAAAAGTTTGATGGTTGTTCCGGTACAACCATCACGGCTGTCCAGGGTACAAGCCCTGTTCAGTTACAAGATGCAGTCTGTCCAGGGTACAGAAGCTTCGCAGAAAAATCTTCCGTCATGCTGTACCCTGGACAGCTTTCCTTGTTCCGGTACAAGGTGCTGATTTTGGAAAGAAACTTTCTAATTCTACTCCGTTTTGATTTTAAAGTCTATAAATAAGCTATAGGGGTTCTCTAACTGATTAAGCATCATAAGAATACATGTTTGAGAAACCCTAGAGGCTCGGATTTTATTCTAAACCTATTTTCTACAAATTAGCCTCTTTAGATCAAATCGAGATATCGTTTCGCATTCTCTATATGTCGATTTGACCTTCGCTTCGCTTGGAGTTCTATTCTCTGGTTTCTACTATACTCCTAAGCGAAGGATCACCATAATCATGATGCTCTTCATGAACGTCGTCGTGGATTCGGCATGAACAACGGCGGTTCGTGGATTCGGATCGTTGGCTCGTGGATTCGAGTGGCGTCGTGGATTCGGCGTGATTGAAGGCGGTTCGTGGATTCGGATCGTTGGCTCGTGGATTCGAGTGGCGTCGTGGATTCGGCGTGATTGAAGCTTCGTGGATTCGGAGTGAAGGCATTTCGTGGATTCGGAACGTGGCGTTCGTGGATTCGAACGTGAGGGCGTGGACAACCCGGAGGATAGCGCGAAGATTCATAGGAGGTTAAGAGAGGTTGAGTCCGTGGAGTCGGTAATCACATTATAATCTTTTCTCTTAGTGAATTATTTTTTCGCGTGTTGATTCCGTGGATTTTTCTCCAAGTTGGAGTTTTCCCACGTACATCTCGGTGTGCTTTTTATTTTTCGCATTTATTTTTATTGCATCGAGATTTGTGGTTTTTGGTCGTTCACCTATCACCCCCCTCTAGGTGATAGATACAATCTAGATAGATCCTTGGGCTCTTCAAAACTTTCAGGTCACCCGCATCGTTTCAAGGGTTCGAAAACGGCGGGTGAGCGACGGCGGGTTCCGGTGTCGAATTGGACACTTCGGGAACCCGGATCGGAATGATTATCCGACGATAATCGTTTCAAAGTGAGGAGGTGTGTTCACTGCCAAGTCACACAAAAAGTTGAGTTAGTGTCAGCGGGTGACTCGTAGCATGAGTGGGTGAGTTCCGGGACAGTTCGTGGGTCCCGGCGGAGTCCCGTTGCGATTTTCGAGACTTCCAACGTGTTATGGCAATCGGTTTGGGAAACTGATTCCCGTGGGTTTACATGTGGGGATTGTGAGTTAGTGGTTCATTTTTGTGGGTTAGATGCTAACCCGATGAATCCTTCACAGGTCTAGTTGATACTTCCTCCATAGTCGGAAGGCCAGTACCGTATATGTACAGGTGGGTATTTCGACCTGATGTCGGTAAAATGGTGTACGCTCGGTGACATTTCCTTCACACTTTCCTTGTGTTTATCTTGCATATTATATGTTGAGCCTAGTACCTATACCATATCTCTTTATTGCTCTACTTAGTTGGTTGTATACCCAGTATTATGTTTTAGAAGTAAAGCGGCTTTGTGATTATTTGTGAGATTGATGACTTAGTCGGTCAGTGCGTTACATCTTGTATATGCGGCCTATTCAGTCGGTTTGCTGCATCTGTTATTGTGACCTACTTGGTCGGTTAGATTACTTGGTGACCTATACGGTCGGTATACCTTGAGGGGTAGGATTGTCGGCTAGTTGCCGACGGTTGACTATTGAGCATATCAGTATTGATTGCCCGATACTCGTACGCATTTCACGAACACCAGCGGTCTAATCTACTGCAAGAGAGTATTTTTTTTTCCGAAAATGTGGTTGGAGGTGCCAACCCATGAGCCCATAGGCTACCTTGGGTTATATGCAGGTAGAGTGATAGCAGCACAAGCTTGAGGTCTGCGGTGCAAACCAACAGGGCACAGCTTGAAGTCTGCGGTGCGGACCAACAGAGCACAGGTTTCAGATTGGGTATTTTTGGACTTGTGGTCCGGTTGATACATACATACAGTAGCGGTAGTTGTTCATATATATATATATATATATATATATATATATATATATATATATATATATATATATATATATATATATATATATATATATATATCGTTCGTTTATTACTGTTGCTACTGTACTATCCTTACCCATGCCTTTGTTTATTCTCCTTGGCTGGTGAGCACCCCTCGCCTTCGTCGACTTGCGGTACCTACTGGGAGGGCAGACATGTGTACATGTTCTTACCCCCCACCCCCATTATAGGTGACGTCGCGGGTCCTAGTGGGATGGTTCATGATGAGCGCACTTAGCGATTCGATAGAGCTTTCGGACCCATCTCTTCGGTTTAATTCTTAAACTCAGATTCTTTTAAATAAATGACTTAGTAATTATGGTTCAGTGATCTATTACTTTTGGATTCATCTGGTTTTATGAATGTAATAAAGGATTTATGATTCTTGCAAAAATGAAAATAATTTTCTACCTCTCGTGGTAGCGAGTTTTAAAGAAAAAGGGTTTTCGTATGAAAAATAGTTTTAGAAAGATTTTCTTGGTTTTCATGACCTACCGTTTTAAAACGAGTTTCCGGGTAGAAAACATTTTAACTAATAGATGTGGATTTATGGATAATTTATGATGATATAACTGTGGATGTGAATGGTGTATGAATATGTGGATGTTCATATATGTGGTTGTATTTTGTATCGTCAATCTTGTATCTTATACTTGTGCGACGCCGTGCAAATACAGGGGAGACTCTGTTCGTGTGAACAGTGGACTCCCTATATTTGTGGCGGTTCTGGCATACCCCGGGGGTCAGATTTTTCAAAAAAAAAAAAACTTGGGCACTTCCGCATCTCTTTTAAATCAAAAAAAGGACCCCGGGGCGTGACACAAAAACACAGAAACGTGGCAACAAAGTTTGCAAGCCGAAGTAAGACAGCATTATGAGGAAGCAAAAGGGATGAAACCGAATGTGTGGAAACGACCTTATGAGCAACAACTCCCCTTTCGACCCATGAAGAATGATCATGAGGTAAGCGGTTCTACACCTGTCCCTTGGTTGAAATCCAAAATAACACAGCCACTCCCGGCCGAACCTGAGAAGAAAGCAACTCGGAAGGAGTTGAAGGAAAAAATAGCCTCTTTGAAGACTATAATCAAACAAGACCGACGGCATCCTAAGAGGAGAGAGGCACGCATAGAGAGCGATTCCTCAGCCGAAACGGCAAAGGAATCAGAAGAGAAAAAGCAAAAGATAAAAGAAAAATTGGCTTGTGAAGGACCAGCCGATGTGAACATCGTGTACACACTGCCTCAGTCATTCAAGATGGAGTCCGTTGAATTTGAAGAGACGGTATATGATGGAGAAGAGCTTACAGTGGCTCAACTCCAGTTAGAGGACGCTAAGCCAGCCGATTCGGTGGTTTTTGAAAAACCATCAATCATGCAGACAAGATTCGTTAGGCCATTGTTCATAAGGGTGCTAATAGAAGGACGGCTAGTAGGCCGAGTGATGGTAGATGGAGGAGTAATGGTCAATGTCATGCCTACTTCTTTCTTCAAGAAGTTGGGCAAGAGTGAAGATGAACTGAAGCCTACCAACACAATCATGACCGACTTCACTGGTAGCGGTCAACAAGCAAGAGGTACACTTACGACCGAGCTCACGATAGGATCTAACACCTTGCGAACAGCCTTTTTTGTAGTGGATGCAGATAGCCACTACAACCTATTGCTTGGGCATGATTGGATTCATGCAAATGAATGTGTACCTTCAACGCTCCATGGGAAATTATTTCAATGGATTGGAGACAGAGTGGAGGAAATTAGGGCTGAAGGCCGCCCCCAAATGGTGAATATGAACTCAAAAGGAATCGGTCATATCAATTGGGGCCGATACAGATCCGGATCAAATTTTCTTTGTGCGGGTAACCGAGGAAGGAGTTCAACTAATACTCATGAAGGATAAGGAAGCGATGGTGGGGGCAGAGGAGCCACCAAGTTGGTTAAAATGGAATGCCAAAAGTCAGGAACCGGAGCTTTGGAAAAGCTACGGCAGAATGAGCCGACCGAAGAAGTCGGCTATTGCACTAAATCGGCTTATCAAGCCAATGAAATAGTATACATC
Organism: Ananas comosus; assembly: GCF_001540865.1. Lineage (NCBI taxonomy): Eukaryota > Viridiplantae > Streptophyta > Magnoliopsida > Poales > Bromeliaceae > Ananas > Ananas comosus. Next base: position 7,279,231 of record NC_033637.1, read on the forward strand.
AAAATGGCCGAGTTGACCGAAGAGAATTCTTTTAGAAAATCAGCCAGGAGGGCCAATAAAGAAGTATTTAATGAATCGTCAAATGTGATAGCCAAATTTAGTGAAAACGGCTTCAAAATCCATAACGTTATGGAGGAATCACCAATCAAAGTCGGCGACAAGAAGTTAGAGACCCAAGATCCATTAATAGAAGTAAATTTGGGGTCGGATAATGACAAACGGCCGACGTACGTCAGTGCTAAACTTTCGGCTCAACAACAGGAGAAGTTGACGAACTTGCTGATGAAGCATAAAGACTACTTCGCCTGGAGTTACGAGAAGATGTCGGGTTTGAGCCGAGAAATTGTAGAGCATAAGCTCCCTATTAAAAAAGGGCATAGGCCTTACAAATAACCGGCTCGTAAACTTAAGCCGAGTATTGAACTCTAAATTAAAAATAAAATTAAAAATTTGTTAAAGGCCGGCTTTATTAGAGCGGCTCGTTATGTTGATTGGGTATTTAACATAGTTCTAGTACAAAAAAAGAATGACAAACTTAGAGTTTGCATTGATTTTAGAAACTTAAATATGGCTACGCTTAAAGATGAATATCCGATGTCCATAGCCGGTATGTTAGTAGATTCGGCAGCCAGGCATAAAATTCTATCCTTTATGGATGGACGTGCAGGCTATAATCAAATTTTTATTGCCGAAGAAAATGTAGCTAAAATGGCTTTTAGGTGCCCAGGATCTATTGGGACCTTCGAATGGATAGTAATGTCGTTCGGCTTAAAAAATGCAGGAGCTACTTACCAAAGACCAATGAATTTTATTTTTCACTATTTGATCGGAAAAATGTTGGAAATTTGCATCGATGACATCATTATAAAGTCAAAATGACAAGCTGATCATTGAGCAAATTTTTAACTTGCCTTTGAAAGAATGAGAAAATATAATTTAAAAATGAATCCATTAAAGTGTGCTTTTGGAGTATCAGCGAAAAATTTCCTCAGATTCCTAGTACAAAAAAAGGGGATTGAAATTGATAAAAACAAGGCGAAAGCAATAATGGAATTACTGCAGCCAAAAATAAAAAGGAGTTACAAAGTTTATTAGAAAAAATCAATTATTTGCGTCATTTTATTTCAAATTTAGCCAGTAGAATAGGAGTTTTTACTCCATTGCTTCGGCTGAAAAATTAGAAAGAATTTATTTGGACAGAGGAACAGCAAGAAACGTTCGAAAACATAAAAAGGTATTTAGCGAATCCTCCAGTTCTCATGTCTTCTCGTCAAGGTCAGCCGATGAAGTTATATATATCGGCTGCAGAAGAAAATTTAGGATGTTTATTGGCCCAGGAAAATTATAAAAAAGAAGAACAAGCTATCTATTATCTCAGCCGACGCTTGTTAGATGCCAACAAACGTTATTCGGCAATTAAAAAATTGTGCCTGGCATTATATTACACATGTACTAAATTGAGATATTATATTCTACCAGTGGAAGTGTCAGTGGTCTGTAAAACTGATATGGTAAAATATATGTTATCAAAACTTGTTTTGAGAGGACGAATCGGATGATGGATGTTAGCATTGTCTGAATTTTCTCTTAGTTATGTTCTAGCAAAAGCCGTCAAGAGGCAAGCGATAGCCGATTTCTTGGCTGATCATCCTTATGTCGAGGTTAAAGAGCCGAAATAAAATCTAATCGGTTGTCAATCTTGGACACTTTATTTCGAGGTTCGAAAATAGCTGAGTCCGCGGGAGCCGGAGTAGTTATACAATCTCCCGAAGGCTATATTCATCAATTCGCTTTTGTATTAGATTTGGGCTACTCTAACAATCAAACTGAATATGAGGCCTTAATAATTGGCCTTGAAATTCTACAAGAATTAGAGGTATGCTCACTCAAAGTTATCGGCGATTCACAATTAATGATCAAATAAGTAAATGGAGAATACCGATGTGAAAACCGAAACTTGCAGAATTACTTGAAGAGAACAATAGAATTACTTTGCAATTTCGGAGAAATTAAGTTTGTACACCTAACAAGAGAAGAGAATGAACAAGCTAATGAGTTGGCTCAATCGACTTCAGGGTACAAAGAGCCGAAACAAGATCAAGTGTAAATAGAGAGAAGATTATTGCCATCGGTTCATGTACGAGAACCGATGATGATTGCTCCTGTTGAAACTCAGAAAGATTGGAGAAAATCTTTCATCGAATTTTTGGAAGACCCTAATAAACGGGTCGAATATCATGTTCGAAAGAGGGCACTCGGCTATTGTCTATTAAATGGGTAGCTCTATAGGAGAGCAGCCGAAGAGGTGTTATTAAAGTGTTTAGACCTGAAGAAGCCTTATTGATTATGGGTGAAACCCACGAGGGTTTATGCGGAGCTCACTTAGCAGGAAAAGGATTAAGATGAACAATTCGACACTTGGAGTATTATTGGCCGACTATGCATCAAGATTGCATAAAATATGCCAAAGGATGTCTAGAGTGTCAGTTTCACAGCTCTATGCAAAGGGTCCCTGCTTCTAAGATGTATACAATAATTAAACCTTGGCTTTTCCGAGGATGGGCCATGGATTTAATTGAAGAAATTCAGTCGAATTTTTTGGCTAGTCATAAGTTTCTGATAGTAACCATTGATTATTTTACCAAGTGGGTAGAAATAAAACCTACTAAATTTCGTAGAGGATTCTATAATCCATCGTTTTGGAATTCTCAAAACGGTTACAACTGATCAAGGGACAATGTTTACCGGGGAATAATTCACTCGGTTCATTGAATCAAGGAAAATTAAGCTGCTTCATTCATCACCTTACTACGTTCAAGCAAATGGGCAAGCCGAAGCGTCAAATAAAGTTATTATAAATCTTATGAAATAGCACGTTGGAAGACACCCAAGAAAATGAAATGAAAAGCTTTCCGAAGTATTAGGAATGACACCGTTTCAGTTAGTCTATAGTCATAAGGTCGTAGTTCCAGCCGAAATAACAGTTCCTTCTTTACGGGTAGAAAGACAAAAAGAACTAACGGCAAATAAATACAAGACTTTGATGAATGAAGGGTTAGCAGTAACCAATGAGACTCGGTTATTAGCCTCAATCACTTGCAAGCTTATCAGACCCGAGTACGAAATGCGTATAACAAAAGAGTTAAAGCTAAGTCTTTCTCTGTTGGGGACTTAGTTTTAAGATTAATGTTTTCAATCGGTCGAAAAGACCGAGTGTATGAAAAATGGTCCCCAAATTGGGAAGGACCATTTCAAGTTTACAGAATCATAAAAGGTAATGCATATTATTTAAAAAATATAGATGGGTCAAAGCATAATAAACCAATCAACGGAAAATATTTGAGAAAGTATTACCCATCCATGTGGGAAAGGGGATAAAAGTCAGAGTCAAAGACATTAAAATATATTATAGCCGACAGCCGAATCAAAGTAAAATATAGAATTAATATAATAGGTCTTTAAGTTGATTCCATTCGGCTTCCAAATGTACTTGTGCTATATCGGCTGCTCGCTTCCTGTGCTTCATCAAGAGTTGCAGCTTATAAAGTTGGGAGAGACGGTCATGAAGCTTCACCCCTTCATTTTTCTTGACTTTCAATTGGTCCTATAATGGGGTCTATCGCTTCGAAGTGTGGACCAAAGCTGATTCGGCTGCAGCTAGTTTTTCTTTGAGAGTAGTAATGTGCTGCCGAAGGGCTGATTCTTGATTCTCTAAAGACTTGTCTTCTTGGCTCAGGTCGGTAATCGGAGTTGCCACTTCAGGGATTTTCATTTTGAAATGACCGACCTGATTAAAATGATGATCTAAAGACAGGAACTCGGCAGAAGAATTTGTTGCCGTGTTAAAAAGGAAAAAAGACGAGTTGACAAGGTTTCAACAAAGCATTTGCTTACAAGAGGAAGATCCGGCTGGTCTATAAGGGCGAGGAGGAGAGCGCCAAGCCGATCAAATTGTTCCATGTTCTGAGCCAGAGTAGGGAGACCACTACAATAAAGTCTTAAACATTCATCCATTTTTCGTTGAGTTTCAGCCAATATGGTGGAAGAATGATCGTCTCCTTCTTCATTTGATTTTGGGCTCAAGGCGGCCAAATCTTGAAGAGAAATGGCCAAAGGATCCACCGGTTCAAATACCGGCAAAGAAGTCGATGCAGAAACTTCAGGAAGGATGTCAACGGGGATGTCCACATCCACTGCTATTCGAGTACTTTCTTTCCCTTGTTCTACTTTTCATTCTGTTGATGCGGTTTGGTGCTCTGCTTCTTTTCTTTCTCCCTGTCCTTCCCCACTCTCTTTTCGGCTATCTTCTTCCCTGTCATTTTTTTCAGCCTCTTGATATTGTTCTCTTTTTCCTCTACTCGAGTACTCTTCTTCTTCTTTTCTTTTCTCTTATCTCCTTCGGCTGTCTGCTCTGCTTCCATTCCCATTTTCTCTGTTTTGAGTTTTTTATCCAGGCGAGCTTCACGGCGGGCCTGTCGCCCGATGTCAGACATTACCCGCTCCAAAGATGAAGTGAAGCGACCATGAGAAACCCTTTGCGATGAGGTCTATTTGATTGAAGACAGTGGAGGTGATCCGACTGAAGAATGGAAAGAAGAATAATCGATGGGAATAGGCTGAGGAGTTACCTCAGTAGAAATTGGATCGATGGGAGTTGATTGAACTGATTTTTCCCCTTCGGCTGAAACCTCAGCCTGTGGAAGTTCTGCCGAAGCTTTTTCGACAGGTGTTGGTGGAGGAGCAGAACGGATTTTAATTGCAACAGTCTTACGCCGCTTCTGTTGCGGCGGCTGAGTGGACTGTTTAGAGTCCATCGATCGTTTATCGGATTGCGGGGCCGATGAAGTTGAAGTAGGAATCGGCTGAAATAAGACGTATTAGACAAAATAATTACATAGAAAAAGAAAATACAATAAAAAGTGAAGCTTACCGTAGGTGGATGATGCGAATCCATAGAATCTTCGTTTGAAACATCTTCTGGAGGAATGGGTAAAGGTTTGTAACCTGAAAGACCAGAAATAAATAAAGAGAGTCAGAAGAAAGAAAGAGAAGGAGATAAAAAAAATATAACGTACCTTTTGTATGAAAATCTTGGCAAAAATAGGGGTCATAATATAGTAAAAATATTGTTGGCAAAAAGCGCTCCAACTCCGAGTAAAGCGAAAGTCTAGCACTCCTGCAAGGTTAGGCCGAAAGCTCACAAGTTTGAAGAATCGTTGAAGATGATTTCCCAAGGCCGAAATGCGATCAGCTTCAGCATTACTTTTTGAAAGAGGACGGCCGCGAGCAGTGTTGGCCGTAAAGAATTTAGATGGAGCCGGAAGTCCCTGAACCAAACCAAATTGACGCGCCACATAGTAAGGAGAATACACCTCTGTGCTTGGCATCAACTTAGACCGATTCTTTAAGCCGAAATGTAAATCTCTGGTAGCCAAGATGGAGAACCACATGTCGGCATACTCACTAGCTCGAGAAGAGGCTAACTGATCTTGAATAGCCTCGAATCGAGTAAGAAGCCAAGGGGGACCTGTAGTGCGTTCCCCAAATGGGGATCGGATGACATGAAAGCGAAAGTCCTTCTCATAAAATACTTTGAAATAACAAGAAAAATAGATCGGTTGACCAAGGGTTAAAGGCTCATAACAACCAAAAGCCAAACCAAAAGTGTTAAAATGAGAAGCTGAATCCAAATCTAAAGGAGTTTGGCACAAATAAGAAAAATAAATTTGCAGACACATCTGCAAGAACCACAAAACACCACGTTCAGAACTAATAACCACGCCACCTGATGGCAATGGTTTGATAGATTCAAAGATCTCCCTATAAACGAAAGAAAGAAAATAAGTATCCAAAGCTAACTTTTCGCCGTTGGCTAGAGCAACAGTGATAGGGACGAAATCGCGATTGATCTTCTGCGAACGAGTGCAGAAAAGGTTATGACATAACCAGTAAGAAGGAAGGCTGTATGTTCCTTCTTAAAGACAGAGGTAGAGGATTGACCAGCAAACCGACGAATGAACTTAGTATAAGCCAGGTCAGCTAAGTCAAGATGGGCCTCAAAATCAGTTACGCCATCAGGGTTGTAGGCCATAGAAAGAGAAATACCGTGAGGGCGTAGGCCGACAATTGCCGCCATATCGAGAAAAGTAGGGGTAAAGGGTCCAGCTCTAAAAAAAAAGACGTTGGAAACAGGGGACCAAAAATAGAGCCACGACCAGAAGAAGGTTATCGGCTACAGGAGAAGTCCTGGAAAGCTAGATAGCTTCATAAATCCCAACCTCATGCCCGAGGTCGGCATATGCCGCCTCTATGCGGTCTAACCAGGCGAGGTAAACTTCCGAAACACTTAGCCAAGTTCAAAGACTCTTTTCAAACGATTTTGAAGTTGTTGAAATATAACAAGAAGAGAGATGAATGGCATCAGCCATTAGAGGGAGACCTTCAACCGAAGAGGAGAAATCCTCATGAACAGGGTCATCAATGAATGAAGGCCCTAAAACAAATCGAGGATGGTCCGATTGGATGAATTGTCGAAGTAAGGTATAATCGAGAGAAGGAGAAGACGAAAGAGGCGAAAGCGGTGCCATCCCAGAAAAATCAAAGGAAATGGTGAAAGAAAGACCCTAAAAGATCAAAGACGAGAAGAGCGAGGATGAAGAAGACGAAAGCCTCAAGCGAAGAAAGAAAAGGAAACATGGAGAGAAAGAAAACAAGAAAGAGAAAAGGGAGAGAAAAGTCGTCGGATGGAATTCCGAAGCTTGCTTTAATGATGAAGAGACAGCAGTAATAAATGTGACCTAATTAATGTCGCATATAAGACAAAATGGAATGTGGGAGATCGTGGCCGTCACAGGTGAAAGGACGGCTGAGAGAGAAATCATACGGGGCAATTCAAAATCATAATTTCGAAACTCGCGCCTTTGGAAAAGATTACACCAGCTACCGAATCGTCTAGTCGGAAGCTGCCGAGGGGGCAATTGTTAGGGCCAATAATAAAATGCCACGTGACGGGTTGGTGCACAATTCAGCGGGGAGCTAGGATTAAATAGCATTTGGTGCACTGGGAGTAGAAAAGAAAATGGAGTCACAGCATAACCGCAAGGGATTTTGAGCAGTTACGATCAGCTTGTAATGGCCCACGAAAACAGGAGAGAGGCCGATCGTATACATAACTGCACAATAATAAGCGAAATATAAATAGGCGAGTAACGCCGAAAGAGTAGTCTTTTTCCTGCCTAAAGAAGACCACCTTTCAATTTCTCTGCATTTTCTTGCATTTCTAGGAGTAGTTCTACTTATAATCCTTTCCTTTTCCGCATTTACTGTCTTTCCTAGGAGTAATTTTAGGGTTAGATTTCTGAAATCTGTATGCCCCACGGGCACACTCTCTTTTGTACATATTTCCAAATTTAATTTCAATATATACAGGCATTCGGCTCTTCAGCCGACCCAAATTACTGTGTGTTCCGTACATTCGGCTCATTCAGCCGAACCGATTCTATAGTAAAGGTCTTCAAACCCGGCTGATCCGATCACTCATCAACCGAATCGCTTGATCCGTCGGAGGGCGCGAACTTCGAGGGTCATCACGTGAAGCCGTACCCAATTCCTGCACGCTTCCTTAGGGAGATCTTTGACCCGGTCAAAGTTTGAGGAATTCTGCTCCTAGCAATATCTTTATTAAAGCTTTCCAAAGGAGAAATTTGTAGAACTTCAAGAAAGGCTCGGCTTGGTTTCTCACAAGTTTGCACTAAGGAGGAGTGTTAAAAATTAGTGCTAAACTTAATTTTTTTTGTTTCCTTTTTTGTTTCCTTTTGTTTACTAGTTTAAAAATTATATTTATAGGAGCCCAATGGTCTATATATTGTTTAAATGAGCCTCTTTTTTGTTCTTTTTGAGTCAAGTTGACTTGTGACTTATTTTGGACTAAGTGAACCAAGTTGGACTATATGGGTTTAGTTGGGGGTCAAAAGAAAATAAGTTAAGAGGAAAAAAGAGCTTCTCTTTAGCTCCAACATTCTCTTGTTTTAAGTGTTTCTCTCAAGTACAAGAGAAGTGTGAAAGAGGGTCCAAATGTGGTTGGGTTTTTGTTAGGTTTGAGGTAGGTGACCTCTAATCTATCTCTTTTTCTCTCTTGTGAACATTCATTGTAAGGTGTTTTGATTGAAGGTTTATTTTGTACTTTTTGTTTTTCATTGTATAGTGTTTTGGATACTCTTGATGAAATTGTTTAATTTCATATTTGGAGTTGTTTGAGATTTTTATTGTGAGCTTCTATTTCTATGTTCTTTTGTCTTCTTGGATGTATAGAAAACTTGAATTTTCAGTTTCTATACGTAGGAGGAAAGTGTGCAGTCCGATTGGAGCTGCTTTTACTTCTCTCTTCATATAATATTACAATAGTGAAGGATTACCTCGAAAATATCTTCGAGTGGAGGTGGGTATCTCGTATTACTAATTGTCGGTTATCTTACATCATGTCATGTAAATTACAAGTTTAACTCTCCAACCCCCTAAATTCTTTCGGTACATCATTTTTAAAATTTTAATTTAAAATTTTAAATTATCAAATTTTAAATTTTAAATCTTAATTTTAAATTAATTTTCAATTTTCAATTTTCAATTTTTCAAATTTTAAATTTTAACAAATTTAAATTTTAAACTTTTAATTTTAAATTTTAAATTTTAAATTTCAAATGTCAAATTTTAAATTTTAAACTATAAATTTATATTTTAAATTCTAAATTTAAATTTTAAAATTTAAACTTAAATTTATATTCTAAATTTTCAAATTTTATTTATAAATTTCGTATTTATATTTTAAATTAAAATATTAAACTTTATATTTTTGTTCAAATTTAAAATTTAAAATAAAAAATTAAATTTAAATTTTGTATTTTGTATTTTATATTTATTTAAATAAAATTTATTTAAAAAATTTATTATTTGTAAACAGTAAAAGAATTTACCAAATATGAGTATGGGTAATTTTGAAATACACAACACTTTATTATCAAGATTACTGATCTTCGTAAAATAAACCAAATATAGTAATTCTATATATACTGTTTACAAATAATAAATTTTTTAAATAAATTTTATTTAAATAAATATAAAATACAAAATACAAAATTTAAATTTAATTTTTTATTTTAAATTTTAAATTTGAACAAAAATATAAAGTTTAATATTTTAATTTAAAATATAAATNAATATTATATATATCTACTTATTTATTTATAAATAGTAAATTTAAATAATTAATAAATTTATACAATTATTTTATGTTTAGTGAAGGTAACCTCACCACTCTATCTGAAGAGGTGACAAAATTCATAAATACAACTATCAACTTCATATTACCAAACAGAAGAAATGTAACTGCAGCAGTTGCAACTGCGTAAAACCAAACAGACTAGGTGTAGTTATAACTGCAGCATTTGCAACTGCATGTATTTCCAACTACACTATTTCTGCAACTACATCCAACCAAACGGCCCCTTAGTGATGCAGTAAAATCATTGTAGATTCCTAAGTGACAAGAACACTAGATTATTATTGGTTATGAGAATTTCTCAATTTCATGATTGATAAAAATTATTAGTAGTCTGTTAATAAGGAGATACTAATTCTTACAGCCTCCTAACTTAAATGGCTTGATAAGTTAATAACATATTTACCATTACAAATATTAAATATATAATATTTTTAAAATATTATAAATTCTGAACCGAACGGCTACTATGTAGTAAATAGCAAAACATTTTTATATTATTCTCACTGGTTTAAATAATTGAGCATTCAGATTGTTGGCGACACTGTTAAATATGACTTAATGATCTAAAATTTTGTAAATAAATTTTCAAATTGTTTAGGTAATTTACAAAATGATTGAATAAAAATTCAAAATCAATATTTTAAATGGCCAAGGCATTTATCAAATAACAATATAGAATAATATAAATTAACTAAAAATTTAGTTAAAATAACTATTCAATATCTAGATCACAATCAAAAACTCTGTTATTTAATTTTTTTTAAAGTAAATCCTCTGCTAGTGTTTTGAATGTTATTTGGTTGTGACTGTTTATTTTATGGCCACTTAGCAAGGTGTATTAAAAAATTATAAAACTTATTTACCACATATTTTATTAATTTAGAGCAAATTTAAGGACATTGATTGAAAATTTAAATGCTCTGATCATCCAAATAGGGTAGTACAAAAGATTCGTGTTATTTATTGCTTAATAGCTCCACTCATCACAATAATTAATAATAATAACTCTTAGATTTGTACCAATGCAGGGCTATATTAAAGGCTAAATTACACTTCTCGAACTATACTTGTAATAATTTGATTCTTAAATAGAAATTTATTATAATTTTTAATTCAAAATTAATTAATTAAATATTAACTTACGACTAATAAAAAATTAATATAATATTTTAATTTTTATTATGCCATCAGGATGCAATACTACTAGATTACACCATATTAAGAGCACATCAACAATTAGTCACTAAAATTCAGTTGTAAAATTTAATTACAACAATTCAAAATTTTGAATATTCAAATTAAAATTATAACGTATTGTAATTTAAAAATTAAAATATTATATACCTCATAATATGAGCCAAAAATATAATTTACTCTTAAATTAAGATAAACTAGTGCAGGGACCGTGCTTCTCAATGGGTTGTCAATTAAAATATATAATTATTAAAATTTTACGATTAAAAAATTATTTAGTACATTAAAAAAATAATTTTTTATTAATATTTTCTTAATTTTTGAATAGCTATATTATTCTAACAATTTTATTTAAAAATTAATCAAATTTAATAGTTTGAAAATTATTTGATAAATAACTTTTTTAATTAAAAAATTAAAAATCTAAATATATCACTTAGCTCTACAGATTTAGTTAATGTATTTTATGTGATTCTTGCAACTAAATTTTATAAAATATAAAATTAATTTAAACTACATCAATCTTTCTTTTATTTTTTTAATATATAATATATATTCAAATGCTCAATATTATAAAATTAAAATTTACATTTAACACAAACAGTCTAAACTATTTAAAAATTATTTATATATTTTAAAATTTTATAATAAAAAATTAGATTGAATTTTAAAAAGATATAAATTATTTTGTNAATTAAGAGAAAAAAAAAAAAAACTCTCCTCCCCTTATTTATAGAAAAATATAGATAGATGCTACTGGCACATCTAAAAAAAAGTGCACATTTGACATCCCCTCGTCCTAAAATTTAAAAATTCTTTGCATTTTTAATATTTTAAACAACTAATTTTTGACAAAGATCTAGGCTCTTTGTATAAGAGGTCATAAAATTATCAGTGTACCAGTAGCATATCTTAATTAAAACATGCTGCGGATTTCTTTTTTTACTTGGTCAAAACCAGTAAAAGCACCACAAAGAGTCCTTTTTTACTTTACCCTTAGGACGAGCACAAAACAATTTATACCTGATAATGGCACCCACTAAAGCCAATCTAAGCCCTCAGAAAAGTCTCATCCATAAGCAGTTTCCATTTCCATACAAAGGATATTAACCTTCTTAAAAAGCAAAGCAAAACCCCCCTATTTTTACTACACAGCACCTTCTCAAAGTTTCCAATACCACTGTATTATACAAGCCACAAAAACTCAGTACAACAACATAGAGTAGTACTAGACACAAGTCACACACTTTTTACACTCCTCCCTCTTCTCCTTGGTCACCGACTCGACATTGTTTTTCCTACGAAACATCACATCTCCCTCCCTATTTGATCAAGATGAAGACAAGGAGCCAAAATAAAGAAAAAAGAACAAGGACTAAAATGTGAAGAAACAGGAAGTGAAATGAAGAAGCTCCAAATGTGTGCTACATTCTCCTTTTCTTTTCCTTTTTCTTTTTCCCCTCCTGTAGCACCCTCCACATTTTCATGCAACGCAGTTGAGTCCAAGGCACCCACTCCACAGGTTCCTCAGCAGCTTCTTCTGCAGATTTTAGTATCACATACATGCAAGTCTTAATATCATGCACATACCAAAAGAAAAAAAAAAAAAAAGTCTCTGTAACTCTGTGGCAAATAATGATAAAAAATTCAAAAAATTCACACTCGATATAATGGAAGTACAATTTATTAAAAAAAAAAAAAAATCTCTTACAACTCTGTCATGTACAATATTAAAACACAACTCCATAATCCCCTTTCAAGTTGTGAAAACACAACAATTATTTCACACTCGACCTAAAATGTGGTAGCAGAACAAATGTTATGAGTTCGTAAGTTCAAACTATTTAGAATATACCACTTCTTACAACTGTAGTCATGTACAATATTAAAACACAACTCCATAATCCCCTTTCAAGTTGTGAAAACACAACAATTATTTTATATTTTACCTAAAATGTGGTAGCAGAACAAATGTTCTGAGTTCGTAAGTTCAAACTTTTTAGAATATACCACTTGTTTTTTTTAAAAAAAAAAAAACTCCACCTATAATAGAGTAGTAAAAGCTTATTACTCGAAAAGAAAGGATATAAGATAGTAAACTATAATAAATACACTCGCTATATAGAGAGAGATAAAATACGCACACAATAACATCGTTTAAGTTGTTTTTTTTTTATTTTTTTCATAAAACAAGAAAATTACCCTTCTGGGTTTCTCATAGAGGAACTCTGGGGGAATCTTGTAGAGGTCCTCATCCACAGCCTTGGGCGCCCTGGGAGGCTTTCTCGGGCTGGGGCCGGCAGCAACAACAATGTTCTGAGCCACCACCACCCTCCCCTGCAGCTGCTGCTTCCTCTGCTGCTGCTCCTTCACCCCACACTGAACATACTCCCTCTCCACCACCCCACTCCTCCTCACCTGCTGCAAATATTATTATTTCAAACTCAAAACTATTAGTATGATTATATATATATATATATATATATCTTAACTTTTTAATTTCATGGATCACCACCCATGCATTTACTAAAACATCTTTCTATAGAGTGTTACTAACTAAATTAAGTGCTTCAGTTACTCTCTGCAGAGCTTTTGGCAAACAAACACGAGAGAAAAAATAAAAACTGAAATTCAAAAACTATAGTGTAATAATGCCTTAATTTTCTAAATGCACTAGTTAATAATACAGTAGTAAATTAATGTGGCTTCTTTTTCTTTTAGGTACGTAATACATTTCAGAAGATTCAAAAAATTTTCAAAACTACTCTTGATTTTTATTTTATTTTTATACTATAAAAATGACAGTAGTGGCTTGCTTAGATTGTCGTTCGCAGCCGCAGGTAGGGTTTTGTGAATTCGTACCTTTCTGGGGTGGTCGTCGTTGGGGCGGCAGCGGCGGCGGTGTTGGCGGTAAGTGGGGCAGACGGGCTCGGCCGAGAGATTGAAGGCGTGGCCGGCGGCAGCGGGGGGTTCTTGAAAGGAGCGGCCGCGCAGCAGCCCGGCCTGCGCCGCCGACTCGAAGTACTGCGTGATCGGCAGGTCGTCGCAGTCGTCCCAGTCCCCGAACGCCGGAATGTTGTTGTTGTTGTTGTTGTTGCCGCTGCTGCTCACCTGCCGCCTCCTCATCATCGTCTCCTAAATTTACCCAGATTTATTTTTAACAATTCAATTCATTAATTAATACCTGATTTACTTACTTAAAACTTCTTAATCAGCGATTGATTGATGAAGCCATCACATATATATATAAAGAAATAAACATACCTCCATGTGTGTGTGTATGTATATATATTTCACACGAAGAGAAATGTGATGGTGCCCTCTCACAACGGTATCATTCCTATGTATTTAAAAATATACATATGTATATATTTATGTATATATTTATGTAGAAGATGAAGATGGGGTAGTTATTATTAATTAATAAAGAAGAAGAGAAAAGCTGGGAAGGAGGGAATGAGGGCAGGGAGGGGTCTTTATCACAGAAGTAGGGAAAGGGGAGAGGGAGATGGAAGGGAAGAGGGAGGGGGAACGAAAGTTGGGGGGGGGGGCACTGAATGGAGTGGCTCTTGGGGAATTATTATGCAATGGCTTGCCTTTCAGGGCAGGAGGCCTACATCATATATGATATCTTGGCACCGAAGTCAACACCTATTTTCTTCTTCCCTTTTGTTCTAAAATTTCTTTATACGGAATATTCCACTATCTTTTCTTTTTATCGTCTTTGATCTTTTCCTTTTTTTTTATTTTATATATATGCTATAGTAATACTATATATATTATTATAATATACTAGAAATAACTATGCCATTCAAAATTAAAATAATTTTAATTTCAATTTTTTGAACTTAGATAAAAATTATACGCCTATGAAGAGTCGTTCCACAAGATAACAGTATTAGATGCAAATATTAGAAATGAATTAAATAACAATAATCTAAGGGCTAAAAGCTAAATCCTCTATACTTTAGATTAGATAAGTAGCTATAATCTATATATATAATAGAGTTAAAATATTTCGTGGGCTATAGAGTATAATAAATTTGTGCTCTCTAATTTCTAATCATTTATTGTGCTATTAAGAGTAATAGCAGTTTTGTGCTCCTAATTTTCTAATCATTTATTATTTGATGGATAATAGGATGAGAAATACAAGAGAAATTAAGGAAAAATTCAAAACCTACTTAATTATCTTAGCATAGTCCTATAATTAAAACTTTAGAAATAGTAACTTTCCCCCTTAACAAGCCTACTTAATAGTTACACATACATATAGAATGTACGTTCAAAATTAACTCTATCATTGCATACAAAATAGTACATCATTTAGTCACAAATAACCTGATAAATTTATGTCAAAATTATATTTAAGAAAAAAATTTGATAAAGATTTTCCAAAGGTTTTTTTTTTGTAAAAATCCAGCCCACTAGCAATAATAACTCGTTGGGCCTAGCCAACAGCCCAAAATGCTTAAGCCCAGTTATTATTATTAGTGTCTAAGTCTCTTATAAACCCAATGACAACCCCATTCCCATCCGATGTAGGACTATTGGCCTTTAGGTTAAAAACACAGCAGAAATTTTTTTTTTTTTTTTTTTTGCAAACCTGACCAGATCCGCCACAAATACAGGGAATCCACTGTTCACACGGACAGAGTCTAGCGAGGAAACAACCACAACCAAATGAATATAAAGATAACTATACATTCATACATTCACCATTCACATCACAGTTTTACATTCAGTGTTTAAATAGAAATCCACGAAAATTCTTTTGAAAACTGTTCCCTACACGGAATTCTGTTTTCTTGAAATAAAAGATTTTTTACCCCTCGTGGTAGGGTTTCTTAAAGAATAAAGGTTACCGACCCAAAATGCTTAAACCCAGTTATTATTACTAGTGTCTAAGTCTCTTATAAACCCAATGACAACCCCATTCCCATCCGATGTGGGACTATTGGGGTGTCACATTTTTTCCCTCAAATTAATATATATATATATATATATATATGCGGGAGAAGATTTTTTTGAACTGTATATTATTTTGATATATGCTGTTGATTTTTTTTTTTTTGTTTCAATCGGTGCCATTTGATTTTTATTATTTTTATTCGAACCACTTTAATTAACTAAACGAATATTTTAGTAAATTAATTAGTAAAGCTGCTCCCATTGATAATTACTTTTGAGCTGAAAATGTCATAAATTCCTTACCGAATAGAATTTACAATAATGTAATTAATATTTTTCCAGACCAAGAAATTAAGAATGCAATGAATAAATTACAAAGTCTAGGGCCCCATGAGAAACATGATTTTTCAATTTATCCCCTTTCTTTTTATAGTTTTTGCACTCAGTTTATAATAAATAATTTTCCCATTGAGCTTTTTTCCTTTTATATATATATATATATATATATATAGAGTCTGGCTACTATACTAAAGATAGTACCAAGCCTTTGGTACTATTGAGTTTTCTACCGTTAGATCTATCCTTTGATCATTTCCACCCGTTAGATTATACTATTAAACCAACCACTGACTCAACCCTAGAGGGCCACTATCAATTTAACCGGGGACCACTTTCATCCGAACCGCACATTCTTTCATCCAACGTCCGAAAACTCAATAGTATCAAGGGTTTGGTACTATTGATAGTATAGTAGCATAATTCTATATATATATATATATAGAAAGAGAGAGAGAAAGAGAAAGTGGAGTTACTATTCTAGCGGAAGTATAAAGGATCTGATACTTTCGACCTTTTAGCCCTTAAATCAGCCCTTAAATTATTTATAATCTATGGATTAATACTTACATTGTGGGGACCACTCAATCCTAAAAATACTGCTCAACCCTAAGAGGGACCGTAATCATCCAAACCATATAATTATTGATCCAAGAGTCAAAAAATTGAAAGCATCAAATTCTCTGTACTTCCGATAGCATAATAGCTCTACAATATGAGTCCGGCTATGGTGCTTGTAAAAGCACCAATCACTTTGTGCTTGTAGGTTTTTAACCGTTAGATCAGCACTATTAATCATTTACACTCGTTAGATTATAATATTCAACCAACCACCCACTCAACCCTAGGGAGTCCACATCATCCTAACCACATATTTTTTAATCTAAAAGCTAAAAACATGCAAGCACCAATGTCTTGGTACTTTCAAAAGCATAGGAGCTCAATTCCTACAATATATATTTAGGCTAAATTACGGAAAACCCTCCTGTCAAAATCCGCTTTTTCACATTCCCCCCTGTTATTTAAAAACATACACTTTGCCCCCTTATAAAATAAAAAATGTTCATAGGGGGGTACGGTGTGACAAAATGATCATTTTGCCCTTCGCCATTTTTGTCTTCTCCCTCATCCTCCACATTCGCGGCGGAAGAGGCCGACCTCGGGCGGGACACAGGCGGCGAGGCCGTCGTCAAGGAGGACGATCTCGTTGAGGGTGTCGGCCATGCGGCCAATGGAGGGCGGGATGCAGCCGCCGAGTTTGTTGTGGGCGAGGACGACGATGGAGGCCGGGGAGTCGCCGAGGTTGGCGAGGATGGGGCGGCGGTGGCGGAGGCGGTTGGAGTTGAGGAAGATGGCGTCAAGGGGGCGGTCGAAGAGGAGGTTGAGCTCGTGGAGGAGGGCAAGGCCGGCGAGGGCCCCGTCCCGAAAGCCATCGAAGCAACAGGGAAGAGGGGCGAAGAGGTATTTTTGGCATAAAAAAAAATGTTATAACGGAACCCTAACTGTAGGGGGTGAAGTGCACATTTTTTATTTTACAAGGGGGCAAAGTGTAGGTTTTTAAATGACAGGGGGAAAAGTGAAAAAGCGGGTTTTGACAGGGGGGCTCTTTGTAATTTAGCCATATATATATATATATATATACCGATAGCATAATAGCTCTACTATATATATATATATATATATATATAGAGTGGGCTGGTATGCTTCTGGAAGCACGGAGCCCTTCATGCTTCCAAGTTGTTTTCAATGTTCGGACTTTCGAATCGATGATCGGCTCCGTTAGAGTTGATCTAGAGTATTTGAAGTACCTAGAAAATAAATTTTG
>NC_033637.1:7297675-7298951 GCF_001540865.1 Ananas comosus
TATATATATATATATATAGTCCGGCTACTATACTTTTATGAGTACGATCGCCTTCGTACTCATAAGTTGTTTTCGATGATAAAGCTTCCGAATTGACAATCCATACCGTTAAACATTATCTAGAGCATTTAAAACTTCTAAAAATCAAATTTTATAATATTTTGGTATTATTTACCTTACGATTAAAAGCTCACAAAATTGACATTTTTAACGGCCGGTACGAGATATTTGCTAGTTTAACGATGAAAAAAAATCGAAATAGATTGAATTTTTGATAGAAAATTCTATTCACTACCTAAATAAAGATTAATAACTCCGATCTTAAATTGAAGGATCCGATCATCCATTTTTAGGATGTCGTTCGATTTTAACCGTTCATTTTATTCACGCTTGATGGACTTTATAATGATTTCGAAAAATTACAAAATTTATTTTCTAGAAGTTTCAAATACTCTACATTATGTTTAACGGTGTGGATCGTCGATTCGAAAATTTCAATATTGAAAACAACTTATGAGTAGAAGGGCTCTATACTCATAAGAGTATAGTAGCCCTACTCTATGGGCGTGTTTGGTTCGCTAAATATTAACCCCGGAATCAGAATCGGAATGATCCATTCCGATTCTAGATGTTTGGTACGCCGTAATCTCATTCCAATTTCGTTTTCATTCCGGAATGGGAATAGGCTAATCCGGGTAGAAACGTGTCACGCCCCGGGGTCCCTTTCGATTTAAGAGATAGCGGAAAAGCGTCTGAAATTTTTTTTTTAAAAAAACCTGACCCCAGAGTATGTCAGATCCGCCACAAATATAGGAGATCCACTATTCACACGGACAGAGTCTCCTCTGTATTCGCACGGCGTCGCACAAGTACAAGAATACAACCAGGATACAACCACAACTAGATGAATATAAAGATCACTATACATTCATACATTCACCATTCACATCACAGTTTTACATTCAATGTTTAAACAGAAATCCATGAAAAAAATTCTTTTGAAAACTGTTTCCTACACGGAAACCTTTATTCTTTAAAAACGCTACCACGAAGGGTAGAAAAGCTTTTATTACATTCATGAAAATCCACATATTCAAATGTAATAAAAATACTGAACCATATAAACTATCTAAGCTATATATCAACAGAAATAAAAAGGGTAAGAGCTAAACCGAACGACCTGGGTCGGAAGATCTATCGACCGCTACGTACGTGTCTCACGTCTCGTCTAAACCTCACCGCCTGCAATACCTGAAAAATGGTGGGGGAGGTGAGA
>NC_033637.1:7298975-7302425 GCF_001540865.1 Ananas comosus
CTGATCATATATATACTATATCTATACTCATCATATATATTTATTTAGATTTAATCTAATCTACTTACTTACCTTATTTTACATCTTTCTTGTCTTTACCTCACGTGCTTATATGCTTACGTGGCCCACGTACGTCATTTTACCACATGCCCTCTCCAACTCCCGTAAAAGCCTTTCAGGTTGTTTCAGGTTACAGACTTAGACTCAGTGTTCAGCTAGATGTGCGCCAGAGACTTAATAATTTTTTTATTTTTTATTTTTTTTCAGAGACGACTCATGCCGCGGAGACTAGGGTGCCAAAACATGTAAATTGTACCAGTAATTAGTATATATATATATATATATATATATATATATATATATATATATATATATATATAGAGCTAGGCTACTATACTATCTATAATACCGAGCTCCGGTACTATAGTGTTTGTTTTCGATCTTAGGGCGTTCAAATCAACGATCCACACCGTTAAAACTGATCTAGGGTATTTAAAGTTTTTAGAAATAAAATTTTATATTTTTTCGACATAGTTTACCTTATGATCAAACTATTTCAAAATTGTCAATTTTCAATGGCTATTATGACGAGTTTGGAGTTTAACGGTGTAGAAAAATCTAAATTTCTTCAAATTTTGATAGAAAATACTTTAAAGTATATAGATTAAGGTTAACATTCTTGATCTTGAATTTAAAAGTCCTATCCTCAAATTTTAAAGATTATTCAATTTCCACCGTCCATTTTAATATAATTTATTTACTAAGTAAACGATATCGAAAAAAACTGAAATTTTATTCCTAAGAAATTCATATACCTTAGATCATATTTAACGGTGTGGATCATTGATTTGAACGCCCTAAGATCGAAAACAAACACTATAGTACCGGAGCTCGGTACTATAGATAGTATAGTAGCCTAATTCTATATATATATATATATATATATATATAGAATTACTATGCTATTCAAAGTATAGAATATTTGATATTTTCGATTTTTTGAACTTAGATAAAAATTATACGGTTAGAATAATTGCGGTTCTCCCTAGGATTAAGAATAGTACTTCTATGATTGAGTGGTCTCCACAAGATAACAGTATTAATGCAAATATTAGAAATGATTAAATGACTAATCTAAGGGCTAAAAGTTTAATCCTCTATACTTTAGATAGTATAGTAGCTCTAATCTATATAATATAGAGTAAGATTATTGTGCTATTAAGAGTATAGTAATTTTTGTGCTCCTAATTTTCTACTCCTTTATTATGCTATTAAGAGTATAGCAGTTTTTGTGCTTCTAATTTTCTAATCATTTATCAATTTTGATGGATGATTAGGATGAGAAATACAAGAGAAATTAAGGAAAAATTCAAAACCTACTTAATTATCTTAGCATAGTCCTATAATTAAAACTTTAGAAATAGTAACTTTCCCCCTTAACAAGCCTACTTAATAGTTACACATACATATAGAATGTACGTTCAAAATTAACTCTATCATTGCATACAAAATAGTACATCATTTAGTCACAAATAACCTGATAAATTTATGTCAAAATTATATTTAAGAAAAAAATTTGATAAAGATTTTCCAAAGGTTTTTTTTTTGTAAAAATCCAGCCCACTAGCAATAATAACTCGTTGGGCCTAGCCAACAGCCCAAAATGCTTAAGCCCAGTTATTATTATTAGTGTCTAAGTCTCTTATAAACCCAATGACAACCCCATTCCCATCCGATGTAGGACTATTGGCCTTTAGGTTAAAAACACAGCAGAAATTTTTTTTTTTTTTTTTTTTGCAAACCTGACCAGATCCGCCACAAATACAGGGAATCCACTGTTCACACGGACAGAGTCTAGCGAGGAAACAACCACAACCAAATGAATATAAAGATAACTATACATTCATACATTCACCATTCACATCACAGTTTTACATTCAGTGTTTAAATAGAAATCCACGAAAATTCTTTTGAAAACTGTTCCCTACACGGAATTCTGTTTTCTTGAAATAAAAGATTTTTTACCCCTCGTGGTAGGGTTTCTTAAAGAATAAAGGTTACCGACCCAAAATGCTTAAACCCAGTTATTATTACTAGTGTCTAAGTCTCTTATAAACCCAATGACAACCCCATTCCCATCCGATGTGGGACTATTGGGGTGTCACATTTTTTCCCTCAAATTAATATATATATATATATATATATATGCGGGAGAAGATTTTTTTGAACTGTATATTATTTTGATATATGCTGTTGATTTTTTTTTTTTTGTTTCAATCGGTGCCACTTGATTTTTATTATTTTTATTCGAACCACTTTAATTAACTAAACGAATATTTTAGTAAATTAATTAGTAAAGCTGCTCGCATTGATAATTACTTTTTAGTTGAAAATGTCATAAATTCCTTAACGAATAGAATTTACAATAATGTAATTAATATTTTTCCAGACCAAGAAATTAAGAATGCAATGAATAAATTACAAGGTCTAGGGCCCCATGAGTAACCAGAATATTATCGAGGGGTCTCTACACTTTTGATCACAACGCACCTTTTGCTTTTGATCCCCTACTTTATACCTGCTAATCCCAACTTTTACATGATTTTTCAATTTATCCCCTATCTTTTTATAGTTTTTGCACTCAGTTTATAATAAATAATTTTCCCATTGAGCTTTTTTCCTTTTTTATATATATATATATATATATATATATACTATATATTATATATATATATTTATATATATATATAGTATATATAGAAAGAGAGTATATATATATTGAAGGTATGTGAGAAGAGAAAGTGGAGTTACTATTTCTAGTGAGAAGTATAAAGGATTCGTGTAGGTACCTTCACCTTTTAGCCCTTAATCAGCCACTTAAATTAATTATAATCTATGGATTAATACTTACATTGTGGGACCACCCATCCTAGAGATACTGCCAATAAAAACAAAACAAAAAAAAACCTATGAGGGACCGTAATCATCAAAAACTACTTATAATTATTTATCCAAGATGTCAAAAAATCGAAAGCATCAAATTCTCTGTACTTCAGATAATAATACTCTACAATATATGATATATATTATATATATATATATATATATATATATACCGAAGCCATAATAGATTCTACTATATATATTATATATAGAGTGGGGTTGGTATGCTTCTGGAGCACGGAGTCCTTTCGTGCTTCCAAGTTGTTTTCGACTGTTCGGACTTTCGAATCGATGATTGGCTCCGGTTAGAGATTGTCTAGCAGTATTTTCGAAGTACTAACAAAATAAAATTTTGTGATTTTTCAATGATCATTTTCCTAGTGATCGAAGGGCTCAAAATCAATAATTTTAATGGCCGTGCGGTGAGCGTTTGCAATCTTAACGGTGTAGAATATCCAAATCAATTGATTTTGAATAGAAATTTCTTATACAATATTAAAAAAAGCC
>NC_033637.1:7302450-7341893 GCF_001540865.1 Ananas comosus
GGTGGCATCAACACTTTTTCCGGAAAAGAACACCCTCTTGCGGTGGATTCAGGAACTGCTGAGGTGTTCGTGAAATGCGTACCTGCTAGTGGCCGATCACATTACGTATGCCAAAGACTTCCATCGGCCAACTAGCGACAGCATCCAGCCCCTCAGGCGCACATCACCGTATAGGTCATAGCTATCAAAATAGGGAATCGCCTCAACCAAATCACAGATATAGACAGATAAGCAACTCTACTTCTAAGCATTGATATCGGACAATGGAAATAACTGAGGTAGAGGAGTGCAGATATAAATGTAGGTTCAAGGTTCTAATATATACTCTGGCAATAATCAACAACAGAAGGGAGTAAGGGGTAACGAAACTCGTATAGGTCATCAACTGTAAGAAAGCATAAGAAATGACCACTCAGGTCAACTAGGATAGGACAAACATCAAACATCTCTCAACATACGCAAATACTGCCAATGAACCACAAGGACTGAACACTCAGATCAAGCTAGGATGGGAACGACTCACATCCCTCTCAACTGTATGCAAGACTGACTAAATCAAATCAACACTGGGATGGAACAACTCAACATGTCTACCAAAAGTATGTAGATACTGATCATTAGGTCCAACTAACTATATAGTAAGCAAAATCGATCAACAATTATCTGAGTATATATAATCTAGAACTACCATTGCCACTAGCCGACAATCGACCCCTCATGGGTACACCGACCTCAAAAGGTTCATCAAACGACAAACATCAAGGAACCGACGCGACTTAGGTCACTGATCTCACAAGAAATCACGAAACTCGCGCTCAACTCTAAACATGAATACAGGATTATGCAGAATAGCTAAGTAAGCAAAAGGAAATATGGTATCACAATAACAAATAGGACTATACTCTAGCGCATGGATAACAGGCATTCGAAACTCTGAGTAGAGTATAATCAAACAACCGTGGCGGTGTAATGTAAACAATAGAGGTTCAAAGCTCAACATATAACATATGCATGGATAATATACAAAAGAGCAAGGTAAGAGAATCATCACCAAGCGTGCACCACTCGTAGCCACTCTTCATCGAACGTCATCGAAGTAGCGCCACACGTGTGATGGGAGTCGCGTTTGTCTCTCGGACTGGCAAAAGAGTCAACCGGACTATAGAGGGTCCACCGGTTAGTATCTAACCCACACAACTAATAACACAGTATCCACAACCCGCAACAAACCCACGAGATACGGTTTTCCATGCCGATGTCATAACTTGCGGAAGTCGCGAAAGTGTCGTGTCTATTTCGACATCGGAACCCACTATCGCTCACCCGTCATCACCGAACCCCCACTGTGATGATGGTGACCAGCCAACAAGGCTTAGCGACTACTCACAGAGCGACCAAACGACGTCGGAAGAAATCCGAACCGAAACCGCGTTCTTTCGGCGAATTTCACCGCAAAACGCATCGAAATCGACTCCTCGATTTCCGCGAAGGTTAAGGGATCATGGACAATCAGTCCAGAGGTCACCACACACACACATGCACTGCCCACAGTAGCCACAAGGTGTACAAATGCATAAAAGCCCCTCAAATTACATAAAATCCTATCATTTTATGTGATTTGAGCGATCAAGTCGCTCGTTCACGCAAACCGAGAACTTCCAAGGTCCACCGAGACACGTACAGATAGGTCTCGACATACCGAAGGTCGTGCTCATGATCCGGAGCACAACGGCTCGCTGTGGGAAGCGCGGGAGCAACCCGAAGGTTCAGCGAACAACGCGCAGTCAAGGGAGATCGCGCCGAACAGGACTAACCGGACACTACTGATCCAAAATAAGGTGAGCACTGTGATCAGCACTGACTAGCGGTCACCGTGCTCACCTCCGGAGGCATCGGAACAGCCTCGAATCGCCGGAAAGCACGCACAATCACAGAACAACAGCCAAAAAGGCTCCATAGGGTCGACACCGCAAAAACAGCGGAACGGGGCCTTCCCGACAGAAACCAAGGTGAGCACGAAGATCAGCAACTTGCCAGGATCATCATGCTCCCTTCCGTAGAGATCGGGGAGGCTTGAGAAGCTCGTAACAGTAAACCATCCTAACTAAGCCCTATTTCGGGCTTGGCCGGAGCAAGTTTGCTCCGGCCGACTTCCGGCGGCACGGCGACGTGCGCGGAGGCTAGGGATGGGTGCGGGGGAGGTGAGGAGTGAGGTGCTCACCTCAGACAGCGGCTGGAAGCGGCGGCGGCGGCGGAGGAACAAGACAAGCCCGCACGGCTAGGGCACGGGTTCCGCGGGCACCTGCAGCCACGGCGGCGGCCGGGGAGCTCCGAGACGGCGGAGGAGGGTTGCAGGAGGCCGGAGGGACGCCTCGGGTGCGGCCCCAAGTGGCGGAGACGCTGGGGTGGAGTCGCACGCTCGCCTCAGCCCGAGCGGGTTTGGGGCGGCTGCGGGCTGGCCGAGGCGGCGGCGGCGGCACTCTGGGCGGCTCGGGGCGGCGGCGGCCGGCGGCCTGACGTCGGGAAGGTGCTACGGGAGTCGCCCAGGGCGGCGGCAAAGCGAGGAAGAGGTCGCACGGTCTGCTCGGCCAGGGCTCGGCCAAGTCGGCTGCAGGCTGCAGTGGCAGCAGCGGCGGCGCTCGGCGACGGCGGCGCTCGGTGGGGATGCTCGCCGGAGCACGGGGCGACCCTGGCCGAGGGTCTGAAGGTGGCGGCAGTCTCGGGCTTCCTCACAACCCGAGAGGAGAGAGAGAGAGAGAAAGAGAGGGAAAGGGGGAAGGAAGGTGGCTCCGGCGGCGGTTGGCCGGCCGGGGCTAAGTCGGCGGCGGCCTGGGCGTACGCAGCAGGTGCAGGGATGTGGGGTGAAGGTGGCTGGGGGTGCGGCTAGGGCTAGGTTAGGGTTACAAGGCTCCAAACCCTAAAGAGCTATAAATACAAGGTGTAACTTTGCAAATAAGTCCACCAAACCTCAGTATTTGGTACTGAGTCCTTCACAGCACGTGTAAAACACGCGGACACCCCTCCACGTGCGATCCCCCGCGAAACGGTACATAAAATATCGCGACTTTTGCGAAGTTACCGTTTTGCCATTACAGACCTCTCCTCGATCAACGCGCAATCTCTGCAGATCCGTCCGTCAGATTTGCGAACGGATTGCACCAGTGCGATCAGCACGACGGAGACAACAAAGCTACGATTTCGTTTCACCACGATCGACCACGGATTCGCGACAAAATCCAATCTTTCTCGCCAACAGAGGAAACAACACGAAAATACATTTAAAACATGTATTTTTGTATTTTCTCGAAATCCGTGCGTCAAACTCAAAATCCGTCAGTGTCATTAGTTCCAGAACAGCTGAACCAGTCGAAACGAGCTATTGGACCGCTAGGAACGGAGTCCGATATGAGCCTGAAGCCAACTTCACACCGTGACTTCTCCGGAAAATCGAGTTACTATTTACTTTAAGTGAAACTTGGAAATCCCGTAGAATTTCCGTTTTAACTCGATTTCACCCGAAACTTGACGAGTGCTTTTGTAATTAAATTACAAACAAAAACATCGTCAACTGAGAGTTTAGCTACACTACAAAAATCTCAGTCCTTACATCATCCCCCCCTTAAAGGAAGTTTCGTACCCGAAACTTGCTAACAGATAGGGGTGATCCAACACTAGAGAACCAACACTCACCTCGGAGGCTACAACCTTCCAAAGAACCGAACTACAACCAGACAAAGCCAAAACTTAACCATCGGAACCCATCGATGGCAACCGACACTCTTAGGTCCAAGACCTAACCTTTTGCCTAGACCAAAAAGGTCTAAGGCTGCCAGTACCAGTTAAGCCAACAATTAAGCTTGCTCAACACTCAAACGTACAACCAATGCATGTCCGTCACTAGGTGAACCGAGTTGCCACCCGCAACAAGCGATCAAAACCACTAGTGATGCCAAACACCTGTCTCTACGAGACCCTATAGCTGTCGTCCACAAGGGACCCAAGCGATCGATATTCCTAGCAACACTAAATGCCCGTCTCATCGAGATTCCAACATATCTCTCACCAAGTGACCGAACTGCAACCTAATCCAATCTAAGGTATCCACACAAATCAAAACGTATACCCTGTACAGCAATACAAGCTGTAACATCTAAGCCAACCAGCAGGCTCACTAGATGATCAAAGAAGTCCGACACCTCTCATGCATGAAAAAAGAAATATCGACCCAATCCAGATATTCCCCAAGAAGGGGTAGAGTATCTTATCCTAACTTTCAACACTACGTTGTCTGCAGCCAACGTAATTATCGAAAGAAAGGTAAGGTACCCACTGATCCATTACTAACAACAAGATGGAGACAAAACACAAGAACCAATCCGACCAATAACCCTATAATGCACTAGAATGCACAAATAGAGACCCGACATCACGACTGTACACTACCCAGAATAGACACACCACACTGACAAGGAACCCACAAAAGGTCAGAACATCCACCTAGGTAACTCCACCTGGAAAAACTATCCAACATAGCTCAAAAGAATGAACCCAGTGCCTGCGGATTGACCAGCAACAACTTCCAAGTCCCGTTTTGGAGGTGGGACGATAACAATACCATTAGCAGTCTAATGACACCTCACTGCTCAGAACTAGTCCGCTCACTGTCCCCACTCCTAACACCAAAACAAGCACATGCCATAACCTGTAGCACAAGAACACGAGTAATAAACACGAATCAACCCTCGAACTACCAGCTCGACAACCTCGAGACTAAATTTCGTATACACCCGCGCTCCAGTACGTGCTACGATTTTATGGTCATCCTATGGTCAACCTAACCAATGGTTCAGTTTTATTTACTTTTCAAAACACGCTGTGAATGGTGTTGTGGTGTAACCTTGCTCCTGATACCACTTTAATCTGTCATCGCCCCGGGGTCCCTTTCGTTTAAGAGATAAGCGGAAAAAGCGTCTGAATTTTTTTTTTTTTTGAAAACCTGACCCCAGAGTATGTCAAATCCGCTACAAATATAGGAAGATCCACTATTCACACGGACAGAGTCTCCCCTGTATTGCACGGCGTCGCAACAAGTACAAGAATAAACCAGGATACAACCACAACTAGATGAAATATAAAGATCACTATACATTCCATCACATTCACATTCACAATCACAGTTTTACATTCAATGTTTTAAATAGAAATCCATGAAAAAAATCCTTTTGAAACTGTTTCCTACACGGAAACCTTTATTTTTAAAAACGCTACCACGAGGGGTAGAAAACCTTTTATTACATTCATGAATATCCACATATTCAAATGTAATAAAATACTCAACCATATAAACTATTAAGCTATATATCAACAGAAAATAAAAGGGTAAGAGCTAAACCGAACGACCTGAGTCGGAAAGATCTATTCGACCGCTAACGTACTGTGTCTCACGTCTCTCTAAACTCACCGCCTGTATACCTGAAAAATGGTGGGGAGGTGAGAACATGTAAACATGTCTCCCCTCCCAGTGGTACCGCAAGCCGATGAAGACGGACAGTATCCAAGGAATCAGGAGAGAATAAACAACAATATGGGTAATGGAAATATAGCAGCAACAATAATAAACGAAAGAGATATGTAAGGTAATAGCGCAGATAAACCGAATACAGTAGCAATAAACTGAAAGAAAGTAAGAACTAGACTGAATAACGGCTACCGCTACTGTAACTGAAATCGAAAGCATACATGAATATCTACTATAGTAGCAAGACAACTATAAAGTAAGAACTGAAATATGCATGCAACCGACTGCTCTAAGACATATGCGTCAACTGACGATAACCTCAAAAGTACGCCAATCTCGCTGCCCTATTGGTCCGAAGATCTCAGGCCCATGCCACACTGCTCAACCTGTACCTGACCCTCGCAATGAGCCCCTGGGTCAGAAGCAATGTATCCTGACCCTCCGAAATGAAGCCCCTGGGTCAGAAGCATCAACCCCGCAATAAAGCTCCTGGGCTCACGGTTGGCAATCCAACCACTTTCCGGAAAAGAATACCTCTTGCGGTGGATCAGACCGCTGGTGTTCGTGAAATGCGTAACCTGTAGTGGCGATCAATGTAGTATGCTCAAAGATCTTCCATCGGCAACTAGCCGACAATCCAGCCCCTCAGCGGCACATCGACCGTATAGGTCATCAGCAACTAGTCGGCTACGTAAGTCAAGATAGAACTGTAGCAACTCGACCGAATAGTCATAGATATCAAAATAGGGGAACCCGCCCAACCAAATCATAGATATAGTGAACAGATAAGTCAACTCTACTTCTAAGCATGATATCGACATAAAAATAACTGAATGGAGAAGTACAGATATAAATGCAGTGCAAGTTCAATATATAGCTCTGTAATAATAACAACAGAAGAGTAAGGTAAGAAACCCGTATAGGTCATCAACTATAAGGAAGCGTAAGAACTGACCACATCAGGTCAACTAGGATGGGACAACATCAGCATCCTCTCCAACATATGTAAATACCTGCTCAATGAACCACAAAGACTGACCAGTCAGATCAAACCAGGATGGAACGACTCTACATCCTCTAAAACTGTATGCAAAAACTGACTAATCAATGTCAACTGGGAATGGAACAACTCAACACCCTACCAAAGTATGTAGATACTGATCATTTAGGTAAACTACTGTATATAAGCAAGAATCGATCAACAAGTCATCTGAGTATATAATCTAGAACGTACCGTAGGCCACTAGCCGATCCAATCCCCTCAGGTCACACCATCCAAAGGTCATCAAACGACAGACATCACGGAACCGACCGACTGGTCAACCGATGCTCACAAGAAATCACGAAACCGCTCTACTCTAAACATGAAACAGGATATGCAGAATAGCTAAGTAAGCACAAGGCGAAGAAATCGGGTATCACATACAGATAGACTATACTCCTAGCATGATATTAAGCATGGAGACGTTGAGTAAGTAGTATAATAACAACGTGGGTGTAATGTAAACAATAGAGGTGCAAAGCTCAACATATAACATATGCATGGATAATAACAAAAGAGGAAGGGTAGAAACCATCACCAAGCGTGCACCACTGTACCAAGTCGGATCGAAGTACCCCACGCTGTAAGGATGTCGCGTCTGTCTCCTGGCTGGCAAAAGAATGTCAACCAGACCTATAGAGGGTTCCCCGGTTAGCTATCTAACTCACAACTACATAACCAAGAATCCACAACCCACAAACAAACCCACGGGAGACCGGTTTTCCGCAGGTATCCGATTGTCATATAACTCGCGGAAGTGTATCCCGAAAAACCACACTGAGATGCCGGTCCATGGACCCACTAAGGTGGGTCCGAACTTACCGAGCGTACACGAGTCACCCGCTGGCCACAAAACACTCCCTGTTTGGATGTCTGGGCTCCTAGAAAACAAGATGACACTGCCTACACAATTATCGCCGGATAATTGTAACGAATGCGGATTCCCGAAAAATGTCTTATGTTCGACATCGGAAACCCACTATCGCTTCACCCGTCGTCACCGAACCCCCACTGTGATGGATGGTGACCAGCAACAGTTAGCGAGCCTACTCACAGATGCGATCCAAACGGACGTCGGACCAGAAATCCGAACCGAACCGGCGTTCTTCTTCGGCCCGAATTTCACCGGCCAAAACGCACCGAAATCGACTCCTCGATTTTCCGCGCGAAGGTTAAGGGATCATGCAACAATCCAGTCCAAGGTTCACCACAAACACGAGCACTCCCACAGCAGCCACAAGGTGTGACAAATGCATAAAAGCCCCCTCAATTACATGAAAATCCTATCATTTTATGTGATTTGAGCGATCCAAGTCGCTGTTGCACGCAAACCGGAGGACTTTCAAGGTCCGCTCGGAGCACACGTACAGGATAGAGTTCCGACGTAGCCGGGAGGTCGTGCTCATGCATTCCGAGCACAACGTGCTCGCTGTGGGGAAGCGCGGGGAGCATCTCCGAAGTTCCATGCGAACAACGCGCAAGTCAAGGCGGAGATTCGCGCCGAACAGGACTAACCGGACACTACTGATCAAAATAGAGGCTTGAGCACTGGGTATCAGCACTGACCAGCGGGTCACCGTGCTCAACTCCGGAGGCATCGGACACAACCTCGAATCCCGGAAAGCACACACAATCACAGACAACAGCCAACAAAGGCTCGCCATAGGGTTCGACACGCCGCAAAAACAGCGGAACGGGGCCTTCCCGACAGAAACCAAGGGTGAGCACGAAGATGCAGCAACTTGCCAAGGATCATCATTGTCGCCTTCTCGTAGGAGATCGGGGAGGCTTGAGGAGCTCGTAACATAAACCATCCTAACAAGCCCTATTTCGGGCTTGCGGAGCAAGTTTGCTCCGGCCGACTTCCGGCGCCGGCGGACGTGCGCCGGAGGCCAGGGGATGGTGCGGGGAGGTGAGGGTGGAGGTGCGTCACCTCAGACAGGGCTGGAAGCGACGGCGGCGGCGGAGGAACCAAGACAAGCCCGCATGGCTAGGGCACGGGCTTCGCGGCCACTGCAACCACGGCGCGGCCGGGGAGCTCCGAGACGGCGGAGGGAGGGTTGGCCAGGAGGCCTGAGGACGCCTCGGGTGCGGCCTAGAGCCAGCGGCGACGCTGGGGTGGGAGTCGCCACGCTCGCCTCAGCCCCGAGCGGGTCGGGCGCTGCGGGCTGGCCGAGGCGCCGCGACCGGCGCGGACTTAGGCGCTCGGGGCGGCGGCGCCGGTCGGCCGGACGTCGGGCAAGGTGCTACGGGAGTCGCCCAGAGGACCGGGCGGCAACGGAGGAAGCGAGTCGCACGGGTCTGCTCGGCCATGGGCATCGGCAAGGCGTCGGGCCTGTAGGGCTGCCACGTGGCAGCACGCGGCGGCCTCGGTCGACGGCGGCGCTCGGCGGGATGCTGGCCGGAGCACTGGCGACCCTGGTCGGGAGGGGTCTGGAAGGGTGGCGGCAAGTCTCGCAGGCTTTCTCAGCACAACGCCGGGAGAGGAAGACGAGAGAGAGAGAAAGAGAGGGAAAGGGGGGAAGGGAGGTGGCTCCGCGGCGTTGTCCGGCCGGTGGCGATAAAGTTCGGCGGCGGCCCTGGGGCCGCTACGCAGCAGGTGCAGGGAATGTGGGGCGTTGAAGGTGGCTGGGGGGTGGGCTAGGGCTAGGTTAGGGTTTACAAGGCTCCCAAACCCGTAAAAGAGCTATAGCGAAACAAGGTGTAACTTTTGCAAATAAGTCACCAACACCCAGTATTTGGTACTGGAGTCCCTTCACAGCGGCGTGTAAAACACGCGGAACACACTGGCCCTCCACGTGCGATCCCCCGCCGAAACGGACATAAAAATATCGCGAATGTTTGCGAATGTACCGTTTGCCATTACAGACCTCTCCTCATCGACCGCGCAATATCTCTGCAGATCGGGTCGTCAGATTTGCAAAACGGATTGCCACCAGTGCGTTAGCCACGACGGGAGCTACAACAAAAGTACGATTCGTGTTTCACCACGATCGCCACGGGATTCGGACAAAATCCAATCTTTCTCGCCAACAGAGGAAACAACACGAAAAAACATATAAAACATGTATTTTTTGGATTTTCTCGAAAAATCCGGTGCGTCAAACTCAAGATCTGTCAGCGTCATTAGTTCCAGAACAGGCTGACCGGGCCGAAACGAGCTTTGGACCGCTAGGAACGGAGTCCGATACGAGCCTGAAGCCAACTTCACACCGTGGCTTCTCCGGAAAATCGAGTTAGTATTCACTTTAAGGTGCAACTTGGAAACTCCCGTAGATTTCCGTTTTAACTCGATTTCACCGAAACTTGACGAGTGATTTTGTAATTAATTACAACCAAAAACATCGTCAACTGAGAAGTTTAGCTTACACTACAAAAATCTCAGTCCTTACAAAAGAATCAGCCTCATACCGGGATTGAAAATTGAATCCCGACTTAATTATTTTATACTAAAATACCTCATCAGTACGACTCGAAAAAAAAAAAAAAAAAAAAAAAAAAAAAAAAAAAAAAAAAAAAAACTTCGCTCTCCCGCGCACTCGTTCTCTCCCCGCCCTCGCCCCGCGCCGCTCGTATCTCCCAAGCTTCCATCCCATATGAATTCCTCGCCACTTTTTCTCTAATCTCTTTCTTATCTATTTTTTTATTTATTCTCAAAAGTCACATGGATTGGATTTTCTTTAAAAAAAAAAAAAAAAAAAAAAAAAAAAAAAAAAAAAAAAGAGGAAGAAGAAGAAGAAGAAGAAGAAGAAGAAGTAAGAAGAAGAAAAAATCATCTGAACACTAATAATATAAGACCATGCTTCTTTTTTTTTTTTGTCCTTGTTAATTCTATCTATTTATTAAAGTCATATGAAATTTTATAATTTATATATTATCATGTAATTATTATAATAAAAATATAAAATAAATAGTTTATTTTCATATTAAATATATAATAATAAATTCTTTTTTTTATTTTGTATCATTATTTTTAAGTTATCATTTTATAATTTAAATAAAGTATTCAAAATAGTTAAAGTAATTAAAATATATTTATAAAGGGTAAAATTGGTATATTAATTTGATTCTATTTCTGATAATTACTTGAATCAAACACCGACAATAGGAATGATTTATTTTGATTCCGATTCAGGTGGCAAATCAAAGAGAATAAGGATAATTGAGTTATTCCGATTCCAATTCCAGCTTATTTTCATTCCGTTTCTGATTTCGATTCCAACTTCGAACCAAACACACCCTATATACTTATATATATATATTAATATAATTATATATATATATATACATATTAAATATATATATATTTAAAAGCGTATAGGAATTCGACAATAACAGATGGAATCCAAAAAAGATAAAAAAATATTCTCTATATTTTCTATGAACGGATATGATCACTTAATTATAAAAAATAGCATCTTATCCATCTTTATTGAATCTAAAAAGGAATAAAAGAATTATTTCTATATTTTCTACGTGTTAAAAAATATCTAAAAAAAACAAACGGTTATAATCAATTATTAAAAATAGCATTTCTATCCATCTATTTTACATTAAAATTTAAACTTTGAGTTTCAATCGTAAAGTAAATTTAATTGATATTAAATTTTAATTATAATTAAAATTTTTTTAATTACATGTGAAACAACATTAAATTTTAAATTTAAAGTAAAATATGAATTAAAATTTTGATGCTTTTAGTTTAAAACACATATTTAAATTTTAGATTCATCAAAAAATTAAAAGATATATAAAAATTTTCAATTTATATAAAAAAATAACACTGTAGGATATTACAAATATTTTCTAATAAAATATAATATTTAATAATTTTTATTGTAAATTTTTGGATAAATATAATGTACAAATTTATATTAATTTTTAATAAATTAAAATAATTATTACGTGCATTTGCACGTACATTCTACAAGCCCCATTTTTTGGCGGGATAAAAAATTGATTCTTCTTTCCTTACGTAAAGTAAATAGCAGAATTAAACACAACTTTTATTTCCTCTTTATTTTTATAACAGAAAAAAAAATTTATGCTTATCCAAATTTTTACCAATCGAAGAATATCTACTATGAATTTTTATTTAATTCTTCTTTATCTCTATCTGTAATATAATATCTATACTATCTAAATTACGTATTTCAAATTTCTATTGGTCGACAGATCCATTTTTTGGCGGAAAAAAAATTTACTCATCCAAATTTTTGCCAACCGAAAGATATCTAATGTGAAGCTATATTTTAATTCAAAATTTATTTAATTTTTTTTTATCTCTAAAATAGAAACAAATTCATGCTTATCTAAATTTTTGCCAGAATATCAATATGTTAAAAAATAGTACTTCTATCCATCTATTTTACATTACGATTTAAATTTGAGTTTAAATCGTGAATTAAATTTAATTTTCAATTTTTTATATCAAATCTATCCATCTATTTTATATTAAAATTTAAATTTGATATTGTAGATATTTTCTAATAAAATATAACATATAAATTTACAAATATTTTATCTAAATTTTTGAATAAATATCATTTATAAATTTTTATTGATTTAAAATAAATTAAAATAATTGTTACGTGCATTTGCACGTACGCTCAACTAGTATATATATAGAGAGAGAGAGAGCTAGTCTCTTATACTATCTATAGTACCGGAGCTTACCGGAGCTTCGGTACTATAGTCTCGTTTTTTATCTTAGGGTGTTCAAATTAACGATCCACACCGTTAAAACTGATCTAGCGTATTTAAAGTCTTTAGAAATACAATTTTATATTTTTCGACATAGTTTACTTTGTGATCAAACCATTTCAAAATTATCAATTTTCAATGGCTACTACGGCGAGTTTGGAGTTTAACGGTATAGAAGAATCTAAATTTCTTCAAATTTTGATTAAAAATACTTTAAACTGTCTAGATTAAGGTTAACATTCTTGATCTTGAATTTAAATATCCTATACTCAAATTCTAAAGATTATTCAATTTCCACCGTTTATTTTGATATAATTTATTTACTAAGTAACGATGTCGAAAAAAACTAAAATTTTATTTCTAAGAACTTTATATACTCTATATCATATTTAACTGTGTGGATCGTTAATTTGAACACAATAAGATCGAAAACAAGACTATTAGCTCCGGTACTATAGATAGTATAGTAGCCTAATTCTATATATATATATATATATATATATATATATATTATATATATATATATATATAATATATAATATAGCTAGGCTGGTATGCTATCGGTAGCACGGAGGCCTCGTCGCTAACCAAGTTTTTTCGATGATACGGCTTCCAAATCAACGATCAGCTCCGTTTGATTTGATCTACACTATTGAAAGTATTTGAAAACTAAATTTCATAATTTTTTGGTATCATTTACCTATCAAACGAGTAGTCTAAAAGAATGGACTGAAAATAAAATCTCATAAAAAATAATATATAAAGACTTGAAATTAAGATCGGAGGTACTAATCTTACTCGAAATAGTGAAAAGAATTTCTATAAATAAATTTCATCATATTGAATTGTTTTACACACCGTTAATTCACAAACGCATCACATCTACATTAAAATTGTCAATTTTGAAACCTTTTGATCACTAGACAAATGATGTCGAAAATATTATAAATTTCGTTTCCAAATACTTTTAATAGTGTAGATCAAGTCTAACGGAGCCGATCGTCGATTGGAAGCTGCATCATCGAAACAACTTGGTACCTCCGTGCTACGATAGTTACCAGCCTAGCTCTCTCTTCTCTCTCTCTCGTCTCTCCTCTCATTCTCTCTATATATTATATATAGTTGAAGCTAGCAATACTATCGGTAGTAAACGAGCTGTTTTACTACCGATTTGTTTTCGACGATAGACGCTTCCAAATTAACATCGGCTCGGCTTAAATATGATCTAAACCATTTAAACTATCTAGAAATCAATTTCCAGCACTTTCGATATTGTTCTTTTATCCATCAAGTAAATCAAAAAAATTGGAATGCTGAAAATGATACTCTTTAAAAAATGATGATAGGAGTCTTCGATCAAATCACATCAAAGATATAATCTTGTTTTAAATAGTTTAACGAATTTTCTAACAAAATTTAATTGATTTGGATATTCTTTACGCCGTTAAACGAGAACCCGCTTATCGACCATTAAAATTACAATTTTGAAGCCCTTTGATTATTAGGCAAATGATGTCGAAAAGATTTGAAATTATTATTTTAACTGGTATGATCATGTTCACGGAGCAATCGTCAATTTGGAAGTTCTATCTTGAATAAATCGCTAGTAAAACGGCTCGTTTACTACGCGTAGTATTCTAGCTCAACTCTCTCTCTCTCTCTCTCTCTCTCCCTTCTATCTCTCTCGTCTCTCTCTCTTCTCTCCTCTCTATATATATATATATAATATATTATATATTATATATATATATAATATTGACTGGGCTACTATCGGTAGTAACTGCTCGGTTTACACCGATTTGTTTTTGATGATAGAGTTTCCAAATCGACGATCGCACCGTTAATATCTAGACCATTTAATTATCTAGAAATCAAATTTCATGATTTTTTGGGATCACTAACTGAAGATCAAAATGTCACAAAATCTATAATTTTAATGGCCGATATGGTGCGTTTGCTCGTTTAACGGTATAGAAGAGTTCAAATTAACGTTATAAATTTTTGTTAAAAAATTCTTTAAACTATTTAAAATAAGATCTAGACTCTAGATCTCAAATATAAAAATTGTATCATCACTTTTTGAAGGATATTCATTTCCGGCCATTCATTTTTCTGTTCGTTTGATGGACAAGAGAATAATATCGAAAATGTGTGAAATTTGATTTTCCGATTGTTTAAATAGTTTAGATCATGTTTAACGGTGCAGATCATCAATTTGGAAGCTCTATCATCGAAAACAAATCGGTAGTAAACCGAGCCGTTTACTACCGATAGTATTCTAGCAAAACTCAATATATATATATATATATATATATATATAAAGACTCCGTTGCCACCCATTTATTTTTAATGATGGAATTCCAATCGATGATCAGCACCATTGAATATAATCTATATCACTTGAAGTATTTAGAAATCAAATTTTATGTTTTTCCGATATTGTTCTCTTATCCATCAAATAGGCACAAAAATTAACGACTGAAAATAAATATCCTTTAAAAAATAATGATAGGAGTCTTGTAATCAGGATCAAGAGTATAGACT
Source organism: Ananas comosus (assembly GCF_001540865.1). NCBI lineage: Eukaryota > Viridiplantae > Streptophyta > Magnoliopsida > Poales > Bromeliaceae > Ananas > Ananas comosus. The sequence continues at coordinate 7,317,258 of NC_033637.1, forward strand.
TTTTTCTAAATAGTTTAAAAAAATTTCTAATAAAAATTCAATTGATTTGGATATTTTTATACTGTTAAACTAGAAAACGCCTTATATTGACCATTAAAATTACAAATTTTGAAACCCTTTAATATTAGGCAATGATGTCGAAAAGATTTGAAATTTAGTTTCTAGATATTTTAAATAGTATAGATCATATTCAACAGTGTTGATCGTCGATTTAGAAGCTTCATCAGAAAAAATAAATAGATGCATGGCAATAGAGTCCCTTTGTTACCGATAGTATTATAACTCAACTCTCTCTCTCTCTCTCTATATATATATATATAATTCCTGTAGCCAAGGCATTCTTTGGCAACAACATACAAAAATTGGATGGTAACATTTTTTTTTTTTGTTTGTTTCTTTAACTTTTGAAAGAGGTGTTATTTAATGCTACATGAATATCAATAATATGGGTGTAAATCTTACACACTAATTAAAAGTTCTCAATGGCTTAGATTCACTAATTTATCTTTCTTTTTTCTAATACTAAAAATAAAAAAAATCTAAAATTATCAAGTGTAAAATATATGCTTTATAATAGAGTGTACAGAAAACAATAAAATAATAGAGTGTATAGATAACAATAAAACAAAAGGCACGATTTACCTTATACGAACACGATATTGGCCAGTACTGGAGTCTTGTTAGAGAGTGGAAGGCTTTTTATTAAATGCACGAGATTTATTATTTTTAAAAGAAATAACAATATAGATATTTTACTAATACAATTAAATTTATTTTTTTATTGAATAAAACTAGTAGTATATTATTTTTTATTTTTTTAAAAAAAAGATATAAAGCTCGGTTGTGAGTAAATGGTGTTATTAATTAATCCTCTGTTATTGTTATTATCATTATTTCCATTCACCAGTAGCTAGGCTCGTATCCCGTGGTCGATATATGTACACAGACACACAGTCGAGGGTAGGGAGGTGGGGAAGGGGGGGTGTTTGGTTTGTCGCCTGCGACCCAAAAGGCATGCGTGGGGAGGTGAGCCCTCGCCCCTCCGTCGGTTCCTCACTCTCAAAAACTAAATAAAATGAATAAATAAATAAATAAAAGAGCAAAGAAGTCTCGTCGTGGAGGGAAGTGGAGGTTCGGACGTACGAGTCCGGGCCTGGCGAGTCTTAATAATAATAATAATAATAATAATAAATGTATATATTTCGTCCGCTGCATCGGCTGTCGTTCCCCGCGGGCGCGGCTTCCGGCTCTCTCATCACGTGAATGGTGAGTCCACCCTGCGGGGCCGCCCTGCATGCTGCCTTCGATCCTCGGTCTCTGATCTCTCTCGTCCCACCCACCCACTCACTCAGTCCTCTCTCTCTCTCTCTCTCTCTCTCTCTCCTCTGAAGGCTTCTTCTTCGATCTACTGGCTCCTTCTAATAAATAAAGAAAAAGATAAAAAAAGATAAAGAATTTCTCTGCTTTTCATTTCTTTTGAAGCAGACGTCACGGTTCGTGTGAAAACATGAAAGGTTTGGAAACTCGGAGCTAGCAGCGCTGCTACAACCGTAGAAGTAGGGCATGCAGAGGTCAAGTCCCCTTTGGTCTCTTTGACTTTTGCCTGAAGCCGTACGGAGTGTCATTAAATCTGAATAAATAAGTTTAAAAGGCCCATTTGTATATATATAAAAAAAAAACTCATCTATTTTTAGTTTTTTTTTTTTTAAATAGACCGCCTTCCTTAAATTTTATAAATTCGATACTAATTTTTAATAAATTAATTAAATTTTCTTATTATTTTCTACTCTTTCTTTTTTCAAGCTTTTTTTTTTTTCTTTTTTCTTTTGTATGGTTCATCCTTTTCCTCCCCACTATTTTCTTTCCTTTTTCTTCCTTCACCACTATGATATCAACGCCGCACTTCTCTTTCTTAGCTCGTCTACACCTCTATCGACGCCGACTCGAATATGACACAGATTGCATAAGTGAGGTTGTCGCAGAGTGCATGGCCTCGAACTGCGACGGCGACGAGGGTACCAAAGGATGTAAAGACGTAAGGGACGAAGAGCGCATCGGGCGAGGGCAGGACTGCGACAAAGGGTGAGAGATTGGGCATTGTAGTGAAAAAAGATGCTAAAAAAAGAAAAAAGAATGAAAATAAAAAATAAAAAAATATATTTTTCTCCTTATGAGAATTATTGTGTCTTGACTGTTACAAAAAAAAATGACGAAGCAGAAAAGAAAAAAGAAAAAGACGAAATTACATTGTTATTGACGAAAAAATTATCTATAAATAATATAATATAATTATATAAAATAAGTAAATTACTTAATAAACTATCAATTTTTTATTGTACTATCAAAATAAAAGATCTTATTTATCTAGATATTTTGTATATTTTTTATTTGTAAATTAGATATGTGTTGGGATTTAGAATAATGTAATATGTGAACTCGTTTTAGTAGAATTTTACAGCATAATTTATCAAATTTTTAAACTTTTTAGGCCTTAAGATTATGACAAAATGAAGGGTGACAACAGACGCAATTTTTAACGCAAGGGGATAATTGATCCTCGGGCTAAAGTGCATAAAGGATTTTTATAGTTTTTTGAATTTAAAGAAAAAAAATGTACACACACTTTCTAAACTTTTGAGTTTTTGGCAAATAGATCCGTAGTTCAAATTTTGGCAACTAAACTTCGTAGATTTTATCAAATAGTGCAAAAGGCTTTTCTTCTACAGAAAAGTTAGTAATTAAATACTCATTGTCAATAAAGTTTCTGCCTGTACTCTTGTCCAGCTTCAAAATATATCAGAAATTGTCATTTTTGTTCTAATATAATCAATAAAAGTTGGAAATGAATTCAGGTTCCTTTTCAATACTTTTTTTTTTTTTTTAGAAATAGATAGCACGTTATCTATTTTACTTATTTTATTTAAAAATAAACTTAGCTGGAAATGTGAATCAATTACGATTTGATCTTAGGATCTCGGATACCAACCATCAAATTCTTTGCTACTTGCTCTGGGAACAGTCAGTTTCTATTCAATACTTATGTTTCCTTTTATTCGAGAATAAAAAAGTAATTTTTTTTTGTGTTTTCAATCCATACATAATTGTTTGTAAAATATGCCCACAACGCGGCTATTTCAATCCATACATAATTGTTTGTAAAATATGCCCACAACGCGGCTATTTAATTAGTAACTTCGCTAGAGTGAAAAACCAATTGAACTATTTTGACAAAGTGTAGAAAACATCACTGCCAAAATTAAAAGTTTACAAGATAATTTGACAAGATCTAAAGTTTAGAAGATGTCTGTGGATTTGTCCCAAAATTAAATTAGTAATATGAAGAGTGCTACGACTACAACCCTCTTTGGATTATGATCCTACAACTCCTCTCAACCAACCTTTTCTTTTTTCTACTGGTCTTGTCATTTTTTAAAAAAATTATTTTTACTACTAAAACCTTCAAGGCCAATTTGCATAAAAAATCTATTAATTTTGAGCTTTTTTTAAAGGGAAAACTTCAAAAACCCCCCCTGTGGTTTCGTGCATTCTCACTTTGCTACCCTGTGGTTTAAAACGTATCAATTTACCCCCCTGTGGTTTCATTTTTATCTTTTCGGAAGCTTTTTCGTTAATATTTCGTTAAATTATATACAAAAAACTTCAGATAACCATCTATATTTATCGAATAGTCACTTTAGTATCCTTTAATTTTAACTTTGTCACTGATTTTTAAAAAAAATAATAATAAAATTGATAACAAAAAGATAAAAACGAAACCACAGGGGGGCAAATTGATACGTTTTAAACCACAGGGTAGCAAAGTGAGAATGCACGAAACCACAGGGGGGGTTTTTGAAGTTTTTCCTTTTTTAAAATAGACCATCTTTTTAGATTTTACAGATTCGGGCCGAATTTTTAGAAAAATGACCAAACTACTCTTCTTTCAAAATGCATAAAAATTACATACTTTAAATACGTAGAAAAATATAATTGCTAAACTATTAAGCGTCAAATTTTTTGGAAATGACAACAGCTAAACTATAATTACATGTACTTTTCTTGTGAAATGAGAATTCTCATTCAGGACAAAATAAAAAAAATAAAGTATAATTAATAAGATGAAAGAGTGCAACATGTTCTCAAATAGTGCAACATGCTCTTTCAAATAGTGCAATATCTGTATAAGTAGCGTAACATATGTATTATTAATATACATTTTACATTATTTTTACACTAAATTAAAAATAGTATAGTATATTACGCGAAACTAATATAAAATATTACAATATACTACAAATATTATACAATATATATATAAACGGTGCATATTTTATACTATGTGCAGTGTTTATGAGCTTTGGAAAGGATTGGCTTCAGTATTAGTGACTGGTCGACATCTCTGGAGAGTGTCGGACTGAATCGGAATCAATTCTGCACGAATTGGATGCAGAATTGGACTCGGCGCACTCAAATAAGCAAAACTGAAGTTTTGCCAGATTCGGGCACCCAGAACATGATTTAGGTCGCCCAGAACTGAGTGTTGAATTTAACTAAAACTGGAAGCCAATTCGGATCCTATATTCCGGGCGCCCAGAAGTGGGTCCGAAAATTCTACATCGTGAATATCGTTTGCTTCGACGCGTGGCAGGGTAATAGGTGAGTTTCGCCGGAGCCATTTACGGGCGCAGCACACCGCGAGCGGAGAGTCCGAGGAGCAGGATTTGTGCAGCCTGGATGTTTCGGTCGCCCAGTACATGGTTTTGGGCGCCCAGAACGCCCGTTTCTGCAGGGACACCAGATTACAGCTGCTTCTCTTGGGGCTATTTTATTCTCCCAGCAGCCTATAAATAGATGGAAGGTGACCCTGGTGAGCTCTTTTCACTCCTCCTTCGCAGTGAACCTTTGGATTTCATCTTCCACCCTCGAATTTCCATAAATTGCTTCAAATCTTCAACTCCAAGCTTGATAGGTGCTGAATTCTGCAGTTCTTCAGCAACGACCTCCAGTGTTTTGGCTCGTGCGCAACGTAGGGATATTGGATTTCGACGAAACTTGGTTTGCTCGATTCTAGACTTCCTAAGGAATCCACGAAGCCCTGACTTGCAGAATTTGGTGAAGGTTAGCTCAGTCGAACTTAGATTTTTCCTTTGCTGTTGATGCTATGGACAGAATTGCAAGTTTTTTTAAGTTTCTTGGGGTGAAATTTGGAAGCAGGAGCTTTGTGGAGTTGAAACACATTCCCTATCAACCAGTACTGGATTTGAGACCGTCTTCACCTGATTTGGAGATCGTTGGAGTTGTGATAATTAAACTTAAGTGCTGAAATTTTTGGTGAATTGATGGTTTCGTCGGATTTTTGGGTGTAGATCCTTCGAGTAGCTTTGTTGCTGGTTGTGGGTGTTCTCGGCTAAGACTTCCAGCATTTCGTGACCATCTTGCTGCTAGGGAATTGCACTAGAGGTGGGTGTATCATCGGTTTTCACTCCTAAGTGCATGTTTAGTCAACGTGTATAGTTTCGGTTCTTGTATATCATGCTTAAATTCATCGATTAGCATCTTGACTGCAATATGAATGTAGAAGCATGCTGAAATGAATATTTATATTATACATGTTGGACTTGGAATTTGACTTAGGAGAAAACCTGCGTTTTGACCCGTCATATGTTTGAACTACCATATTTAGCTCTAGGAGCCGTGGTTCAATTGTATCGTTGCAGTATCAGTGCGATGGATACCTGGGGTAGTTTAGAAGGCATTTACGCTCGTGCTGGGGTGCCGAGCTTATTTTTCAACTGAATCTAGGCTGTTCGGGTTGTTGGGTGCCGTCCGGATTGGCGGTGGACCCAGCTTCTTGTTTTGGTCCCAGATTGTGCCGAGGGCACGTGGGTTTGGTTTATAGACCTGTTTTGACCCTGTTTACATGACTTTGGCTAGTTGGAGCCTGATTGAGCTCGACAGAGATACGCTGCATACTCGGTTGGGTAGCTCCCACGAGTGCCACTCCGGAGGCGAGCGCTGTGCTTTTGCGTTGGTGTCGTGCATGCCAGTTAGACTTGCTCTCCACGAACTGATTAGTGTGGAGGTAGCTGGATAGTCTCAACTGAGCGGGACGGGTGTATTCACAGTCCCAGGGACGGGTATGCTTACAGTCCCGTGAGATTGGGTCGGTGTTGACATTTACTACAGATGGTTTGTTTAGAACAGGATAGTATAGTGGCATATAGCTGTAGAGTAGTTTAGCTTTCCTTTACTATTTCTGTTTATTCCTGTAGACTTAGTGGGTGGACCGATGTGTTGAGGGCGGTACCCACTGAGGACTACTTGTTTTACAGTAGTTCTCACGCCCTGTTGTTACATCTTTTTGCAGAGCCATCGTCTTCGGTTGCTGCTATTGCTGATCAGGATCGAGGTAAGGGCGTCGCGAGTTAGAGCCCTACCCGACGAGCCGAGCTAGAGGTGCCCTACTGCAGGTAGTTGTTTTGTTAGAGTTCATGTACATATCTATCTTTAACTCGCCAGTGCGAGTAGTTTTGTATCTTGGATTTTGGCGTATGCATATGGAACTCAGTTTGGTTTTCTTCTGATTCTTCTAGCAGCTCTATACTACTGTTTGTAGTATTGTATGATTTACAGGTACAGCTATCGCTTCGTATACAGGGAAAATTCCTTTGTACATGGCGGATTTGTCGGCGCGCCCGAGGAACGAGTAATTCGGGGCGTGATATATTAAGTTGGTATCAGAGCTTAGTTGTAGGTCGTTGGGACCTAGAAACCCTAAGTTTGGCAAACCTTAGGAAGGCAAGACGCGAAAGGCGTGATTTATCGCGAAAGTCAACGATTTGTTGTTCTAACTTCTCGAGTGGAGTGAGTGATTGGAGGAGTTACTGTTTTGTCCTGAAAAATTATGTTGGCTGCAAACGACATAATTTTGAGGAGAGACATGGGCTCCCTTCTAGACTTTTTTTTGATTGGGTCGAGAGTGTTTTGTTGTATCTGACCCATGTTTTGTTCATTACAGCTATGTATCATCGTCGAGGTCAACCGTCGTTACGGGAGCGTGCCCAGTTGTCGCAAGATCGTGCGGGACCTTCCGAGATGCCTGAGCAAGCAGAGGCGAGTGCACCCCCAGTTGTAGAGCAGAGGGCCCGACAGGAGGCGAGTACATTCCCGGATTTGAGTGCATAGTTAGCCGCCCTGACAGAGGTGACGACGCTGCAGGGGGAGTTGTTGGAGAGGATGTGCGAGAGGTTAGCTTCGCCCCAGAGTTCAGCACCGAGGGCACCAGAGTCGTCTGTTCCCCATCCGACTACTCCAGTGGTAGCACCAATTGTAGCAGTACCTCCGCCAGTAGCCGTTCCAGTAGCGCCAGTTGCGCTTGCTAGGGGGCCAGTACCGTTGACTGAGGCCGAGCAGGAGCGGTGGACGGAGAGGTTGGCTCGTTTTCGCCGTTTTGATCTACCGATTTTCGATGGTAGTTGCATTGAGGCCTGCGTTGTTGAGGGATGGGTCAGTGCGATGGAGAAGTTATTTGAGGATCTGTTCATTCCTGAGGGAGAGCAGGTGTCTTTGGGAGTCCATTGCTTGGCAGGTAATGCCCACGCCTGGTGGAGGAGGGTGAGGAGAGAGTAAGGACTGGTAGCGTTGCAGCTTAGATGGGATGAGTTCTGTGGAATGCTGTTTGGGATGTTCTTTCCCAGCAGTGTGAAACAGAAGCTCGAGGAGGATTTGAGGAGGCTTCAGCAGGGAGATCGCTCAGTGCAGGAGTACGTTCGGGAGTTTACTCGACTCCTGAACTGTGTGCCATTTGTGGCCAGGGATGAGGCGCACAGGGTCTATTTGTTTGAGCAGGGGATGAGACCCGACATCTTCAGGTTGGCGTGGATGCAGAGGTCGAAGACTTTGGATGCGTCCATAGAGAAGGCCTTGTGGGTGGAGAGAGGTGAGGTGTCACTACAAGAGAGGACTCCGGCCGTGGGGTAGAGTCAGGACAGAAAGCGCCCCTTTTCGGATGATACTGGACAGTCGAGTAGCAGGAGTCTGCTGAGGCCTCCACGATCACCCTCTCAGGGTCGTGGGTCTTCAGGGCGTCAGCGTTTCGGGGGATCCCGTCAGCAGGGGCAGACTCAGAGGACATCGCAGTGTGTGATCTGCGGGGGGCCACACTGGCCCAGGCACTGCGAGCAGAGAGAGGGCCGTTGCTACTCTTGCGGTCAGCCCCGGCATATGAGGTCAGCTTGCCCCCGTGCAGCATCACCAGCGCCGTCCACTGCATCAGCGCAGCCGGCATCTCAGCCGTCCTTTGGAGCAGCACCGAGTTTCCGCCAGGAGGATAGATTGTCTATGCCGCGTCAGGGCGAGCGACGACAGCAGGCTCCGAGTGGCAGAGTTTACGCAGCTCAGGTGGAGGATTCTGCAGCAGCCGACCGAGTGGTGGCAGGTATCATTTTGATTTCAGGCATTCGTACTCGCACTCTTTTTGATACCGGTGCCACACATTCTTTTGTTAGCCGAGCATTTGCATTGTTGCATGATCTAGAGTTAGGGTCATTGTCACAGGCACGAGAGGTGCAGATCCTTGACCATGTCTTGCAGGTTACAGAGTGTTGTTGGTCCTGTCCGGTGCAGTTAGACTCTTGGATCATGCCCGCAGACCTGTTGGTGTTAGGGCAGCTGCAGGACTTCGACGTAGTGCTCGGTATGGATTGGCTAGCGCGGTACTACGCTACTATCGACTGTGGAGCGAGGATTGTGACGTTCCGTGAGCCAGGCCAGGAGGAGTTCACCTTTAGAGGCTGTAGGAGTACTTTGTTTGCCACTTGGATATCTTCGGCAAGGGCTCGACAGCTGATGAGTAGGGGATGTGTTGCTTTTCTAGCGACTGTGACAGAGGTGCATACGGCGGCGCCGGGACTCGAGGATATCTCTATAGTCCGCGAGTTTCCGGACGTATTTTCCTCGGAGTTGACGACAATGCCGCCGGAGAGAGAGATAGAGTTTGTGATTGATGTAGTTCCTGGAACTGCACCAATTTCAAAGGCACCTTACAGGATGGCACCGGCAGAGCTAAGAGAGCTAAAGGCGCAGCTTCAGGATTTGATGGATAAGGGGTTTGTGAGACCCAGTGTGTTGCCTTGGGGAGCGCCGGTATTGTTTGTAAAGATGAAGGATGGTTCGCTCAGGTTGTGTGTTGATTACCAGGAGCTGAATAAGGTGACCATCAAGAATAAGTATCCTTTGTCGCGCATTAATGATCTGTTTGATCAGCTGCAAGGATCTTATGTCTTCTCGAAGATTGACCACCAGTAAGGTTACCACCAGTTGAGGGTGAGGGCCGAGGATGTTCCCAAGACGGCTTTTCGGACTCGGTACGGGCATTATGAGTTTACGGTGATGCCGTTTGGATTGACGAATGCCCCTGCCGCATTCATGGATTTGATGAACAGTGTGTTCAAACCGTTTTTGGACAGGTTTGTGGTAGTCTTCATTGATGATATTTTGATATACTCCCGGAGCGATGCCGAGCATGAGGAGCACTTGAGGACTGTGCTACAGCTTCTGCGAGAGAAGAAGTTGTACGCCAAGTTAAAGAAGTGCGAGTTCTGATTGCGGGAGGTTGCTTTCTTGGGCCACGTGATATCAGCAAAGGGAGTAGCAGTTGACTCGAAGAAGATTGATGCTATTCGGGATTGGCCCAAACCGACGACGGTGACCGAGGTGAGGAGTTTCCTTGGGCTTGCTGGATATTACCGTCGGTTTGTGGAAGGCTTTGCGAAGCTTTTCACACCCCTCACTCGTTTGACGCGAAAGGGGATTAGATTCATCTGGAGTGAGGATTGTCAGAGGAGTTTTGATGAGTTGAGACAGAGGTTGACGTCAGCTCCTATCCTTGCTCTTCCTGTGATGGGGGAAGGATTCGTGATATACAGTGATGCGTCGCACAGTGGACTGGGTTGTGTGCTGATGCAGCATGGTAGAGTAATTGCTTATGCTTCCGGTAGTTAAAGAATTATGGGAAGAATTACCCTACGCATGACTTGGAGCTCGCCGCGGTAGTCTTTGCGTTAAAGTTGTGGCGGCATTATTTGTACGGCGAGCACTGCGAGGTTTTTACTAATCATAAAAGTCTCAAGTATCTGTTCACCCAAAAGGAGTTGAATTTGAGACAGTGCCGGTGGTTGGAGTTGCTGAAGGACTATGATATTAGTATTCAGTATCATCCCGGCAAGGCAAATGTGGTGGCAGATGCGTTGAGCAGGAAGGCAGTGCAGAGCTTGAGCATGTTGATCACTCGGCTATGACCGTTACTCGAGAAGCTGCGGCGGCTGGGACTCGAGGTAGTGTCCCCTGGATTTACTGCGAGACTAATGTCTATGATCTTACAACCCACTCTGTTGGATAGGATTCGAGAGAAACAGAGTGGAGATCTACACTTGTCAAAGATTCGAGAGCAGCTTGAGAGAGGACAGGCCGAGGGCCTTGTTGTGGACAGTTCGGAAGTACTGCGGTATAGGGACCGACTGTGTGTACCTATGGATTCAGAGATCCGAGAGGACATTTTGAGAGAGGCTCACTGTTCACCTTATACGGTTCACCCCGGTGGAACCAAGATGTATAAGGATTTAAAGGCTCAGCTTTGGTGGAATGGAATGAAGAGGGACATTGGCAGATTTGTGGCCCAGTGTCTGACTTGTCAACAGGTAAAGGCCGAGCATCAGGTACCTGCTGGCAAGCTTCAGAGTCTGCCAGTGCCCGAGTGAAAATGAGAGCAGATCACGATAGACTTTGTCGTCGGATTGCCGAGAGCACAGAGTGGTTTTGATGCGATTTGGGTGATAGTGGACAGACTGACCAAGTCTGCTCACTTTCTACCAGTGCAGACCACTTAGTCCAGAGAGAGACTCGCTCAGTTGTACTTAGGTGAGATAGTGAGGTTGCATGGCGTGCCCACTTCGATAGTATCCGACCGGGACCCGAGGTTTGTCTCGCACTTTTGGAGGAGTCTTCAGACGGCCTTGGGCACTCAGTTGCAGTTCAGCACAGCATTTCACTCACAGACAGATGGTCAGTCAGAGCGGACCATTCAGACTCTAGAGGACATGCTGAGGGCATGTGTCCTGGACTTTGGAGGAGGGTGGTATCGGCATTTGAGACTGGTTGAGTTTGCGTACAACAACAGCTATCAAGCGAGCATCCATATGGCTCCGTTTGAGGCGTTGTATGGACGCAGATGTCGATCCCCTTTGTTTTGGAGTGATGTGGGTGAGAGGAGAATTCTTGGGCCTGAGATTCTGATTGAGGCTAAGGAAAAGGTAAAAGAGGCGCGACGACACATATTAGCAGCCCAGAGTCGACAGAGGAGCTATGCTGATACCCGGAGACGAGACTTGGAGTTCCAGGTGGGAGATCATGTTTTTCTTAAAGTCTCGCCGTCCAGAGGGATTCGCCGATTTGGAGTACGTGGAAAGCTCAGTCCACGTTTTGTAGGCCCTTTCGAGATATTGGAGCGAGTCGGGCCAGTTGCTTACAGGATTGCTCTACCACCACGACTAGCCGGCATTCACGATATTTTCCACATCTCGACTTTAAGGAAATATGTGTTCGACCCCTCCCACGTAATTGACTTTACTCCGCTGGAGATTTGCGAGGACCTAAGTTACGAGGAGCGACCGGTGCGGATTCTGGCTCGTGAGTCGAGGGAACTGCGCAACCGGATCATACCCTTTGTAAAGGTGCAGTGGAGTAATCACGAGGAGCGGGAGGCGACATGGGAGCCGGAGACGGTGATAAAAGAGTCTTACCCCTACCTATTTGAGGCTCTAGATTGAGGTATGTTTTCAGTTTCGCGGACAAAACTTTTTGTAGTAGGGGAGGATGTAGTGTTTCTGAGCTTTGGATAGGATTGGCTTCAGTATTAGTGACTGGTCGACATCTCTGGAGAGTGTCGGATTGAGTCGGAGTCAATTCTGCACGAATTGAATGCAGAATTGGACTCGGCGCACTCAAATAAGCAAAACTGGAGTTTTGCCAGATTCGGGCGCCCAGAACATGATTTAGGTCGCTTAGAACTGAGTGTTGAATTTAACTGAAACTGGAAGCCAATTCGGATCCTATGTTCCGGGCGCCCAGAAGTGGGTCCGGAAATTCTACATCGTGAATATCGTTTGCTTCGACGCGTGGCAAGGTGGTAGGTGAGTTCCGCCGGAGCCATTTACGGGCGCAGCATACCCCGAGCGGAGAGTCCGAGGAGTAGGATTTGTGCAGCCTGGATGTTTCGGTCGCCCAGTACATGGTTCCGGGCGCCCAGAAACGCCCGTTTCTACAGGGACACCAGATTACAACTGCTTCTCTTGGGGCTTATTTTATCCTCCTAGCAGCCTATAAATAGATGGAAGGTGACCCTGGTAAGCTCTTTTCACTCCTCCTTCGCAGTGAACCTTTGGATTTCATCTTCCACCCTCGAATTTTCATAAATTGCTTCAAATCTTCAACTCCAAGCTTGATAGGTGCTGAATTCTGCAGTTCTTCAGCGACAACCTCCAGTGTTTTGGTTCATGCGCGACGTAGGGATATCGGATTTCGACGAAACTTGGTTTGCTGGATTCTAAACTTCCTAAGAAATCCACGAAGCCCTGACTTGCAGAATTTGGTGAAGGTTAGCTTAGTCGAACTCAGATTTTTTCTTTACTGTTGATGCTATGGACAGAATTGCAAGTTTATTTAAGTTTCTTGGGGTGAACTTTGGAAGCAGGAGCTTTGTGGAGTTGAGACACATTCCCTATCAATCAGTACTGGATTTGAGACCGTCTTTACCTGATTTGGAGATCGTTAGGTGAGTTTTGACATTGGAGTTGTGATAATTAAGCTTAAGTGCTGAAATTTTTGGTAAATTAATGGTTTCGTCGGATTTTTGGGTATAGATCCTTCGAGTAGCTTTGTTGCTGGTTGTGGGTGTTCTCAGCTAAGACTTCCAGCATTTCGTGACCATCTTGCTGCCAAGGAATTGCACTAGAGGTGGGTGTATCATCGGTTTTCACTCCTAAGTGCATGTTTAGTCGACGTGTATAGTTTCGGTTCTTGTATATCATACTTAAATTCATCGATTAGCATCTTGACTGCAATATGAATGTAGAAGCATGCTCAAATGAATATTTATATTATACATGTTGGACTTGGAATTTGACTTAGAATAAAACCTGCATTTTGACCCGTCATATGCTTGAACTACCAGATTTAGCTCTAGGAGCCGTGATTCAATTGTATCGTTGCAGTATCAGTGCGATGGATACCTGGGGTAGTTTAGAAAGCATTTACGCTCGTGCTGGGGTCCCGAGCTTATTTTCAGCTGAATCTAGGCTGTTTCGGGTTGTTGGGTGCCGTCCGAGTTGGCGGTGGACCCAGATTCTTGTTTTGGTCCCAGATTGTGCCGAGGGCACATGGGTTTCGTTTGTAGACCTGTTTTGACCCTGTTTACATGACTTTACTAGTTGGAGCCTGATTGAGCTCGACAGAGATACGCTGCATACTCGGTTGGGTAGCTCCCACGAGTGCCACTCCGGAGGCGGGCGCTGTGCTTTTGCATTGGTGTCCTGCATGTCAGTTAGGCTTGCTCTCCACGGACTGATTAGTGTGGAGGTAGCTGGATAGTCTCAACTGAGCGGGACGGGTGTATTCACAGTCCCAGGGACGGGTATGCTTACAGTCCCCGTGAGATTGGGACGGTGTTGACATTTACTACAGATGGTTTGTTTAGAACAGGATAGTATAGTGGCATATAGCTGTAGAGTAGTTCAGCTTTCCTTTACTATTTCTGTTTATTCCTGTAGACTTAGTGGGTGGACCGATGTGTTGAGGGCGGTACCCACTGAGGACTACTTGTTTTACAGTAGTTCTCACGTCCTGTTGTTATATCTTTTTGCAGAGCCATCGTCTTCGGCTGCTGCTGTTGCTGATCAGGATCGAGGCAAGGGCGTCGCAAGTTAGAGCCCTACCCGACGAGCCGAGCTAGAGGTGCCCTACTGCAGGTAGTTGTTTTGTTGGAGTTCATGTACATATCTATCTTTAACTCGCCAGTGCGAGTAGTTTTGTATCTTAGATTTTGGCGCATGCATATGGAACTCAGTTTGGTTTTCTTCTGATTCTTCTAGCAGCTCTATACTACTGTTTGTAGTATTGTATGATTTACAGGTACAGCTATTGTTTCGTATACAGAAAAAATTCCTTTGTATACGGCGGATTTGTCGACGCGCCCGGGGAACGAGTAATCCGGGGCGTGACACTATGTATATAGATATATATTTATACCATTTGTATAAATATATAAGAGAATGTTGCACCATTTAGATGTGTACTGCACTCTTTCTTTTGAAAGTTAAATATTATTGCATATTAAATAAAGTTTCAAATTTTTTAAAAATGATAATTGCTAAACAATAATTACAAGAACCTTTCTCGTGAAACGAGAATTCTAATTCAAGACAAAATAAAAAAATAAAGTATAATTAATAATATGAAAGACTGTAACATCCTCTCAAATAGTGCACCATCCTCTTCCAAATAATACAAAATGTGTATTAATAATGCATATGTTGCACTACTTATATAAATATTGTACTATTTTGAAGAGCAGCACTGTTTGAAAGAATATTGCACTCTTTCATCTTATTAATTAAACTTTATTTCTTTTATTTTATATAGAATGAGGATTCTCGTTTCATGAGAAAAGTACATATAATTATTGCTTTGCAGTTGTCATTTTCAAAAAATTTAAAATTTTATTTAATATGCAATAATATTTAATTTTAAAAAAGAAAGAGTGCAACACACATCTAAATGGTGCAACATCTTCTCATAATAGTGCAATATTTACACAAATGGTGTAAATATCTGTATAAATAGTATAAAATATGCACCGTTTATACATATATTGTATTATTTTTATACTATGTTGTAATATATTATATTATTTTTGCGTAATATACTAAACTATACATAATTTAGTGTAAAAATCATGCAAAATGTGTATTAACAATGCATATATTGCACTACTTATACAGATATTGCACTATTTGGAAGAGGATGTTGCACTCTTTGAGAGAATGTTGTACTTTTTCATTTTATTAATTATACTTTATTCTTTTTATTGTCTTGAAATAGAATTCTTGTTTTACGAAAAAGGTACATGTAATTATGACTTAGTAGTTATCATTTTCAAGAAATTTGAAACTTTATTTAATGTGCAATAACATTTAATTTTCTTTAAAAAAGAGTGTAACACACATTTAAATAGTGCAACATTCTCTTATAATAGTGCAATATTTACACAAATTGTGTAAATATCTGTACAAATAATGTAATATATGCACCGTTTATGCAAATATTATATTATTTTTATACTATATTGTAATATATTATATTATTTTCACGTAATATACTAATCTGTACGTAATTCAGTGTAAAAGTCATGCAAAATGTATATTAACAATGCATATGTTGCACTACATATACAGATATTGCACAATTTGGGAGAATGTTGCACTTTTTCATCTTATTAATTATGCTTTATTTTTTTAATATATCTTGAATGAGAATTCTCATTTCGTGAGAAATGTGCATGTAATTATCACTTAGCAGTTGTTATTTTCAAAAAATTTGAAACTTTATTTAATATGCAACAATATTTAATTTTCAAAAAAGAATGCAACACATATTTAAATGGTGCAACATCCTCTTATAATAGTGCAACATTTATACAAATCGTGTAAATATCTATACAAATAGTATAAAATATGTCACGCCCCGGATTACTCGTTTTCCCGGGCTCGCTAACAGACCCGCAATATACATAGGTATTTGCTCTGTATACGAAGCGAAAAGTAAGAGTACCTGTAATCATACAATACTACACAGTAGTATAGAGCAGCTAGGAGAAAAGAATAAAAATAAGTATATATAAACTATGGTTCTATACATACATAAGATCCAAGATACAAAAGTACTCGCATTGGCAAGAGTACAACATCTGTATGTATAAACCAAAACTACACTACCTGCAGCGGTCCTCCACTAGCTCAGCAGCTCGACTGGAAGGGCTCTAACTCGCGACGCCCTTGCTATGATCGATATCAGCGACAGCAGCAGCCGAAGACGATGGCTCTACAAAACAGTAGAAACAAACTGGGGGTGAGAACTATTACAAAAAGAAGTAGTCCTCAGTAGGTACCGCCCTCAACTCATCCGTCCACCCACTAAGTCTACAGGGTAAGCAAGAAATAGTAAGAAAAGCTGGAACATATCTACAGCTATCTGTCTCTATACTATCATGCTCTAATCTAACAAACTGTAGAACAGTGCCAACTCAAACCCAATCTCGAATATGGACTGTAATCATACCTGTCCCTGGGACTGTGAACACACCCGTCCTGCTATGTTGCAAATAACCAGCTACCTCCACATCAACAAGTCCGTGGAGAGCAAGTCCAACTTGCACGAACGACACGAATGCAAAAGCACAGCGCCCGCCTCCGGAGTGGCACTCATGGGAGCTACCCAACCGAGTATGCAGCGTATCTCTGTCGAGCTCAATCAGGCTCTAATAAACCAAAGTCAAGAAATTAGGGTCAAAACAGGTCTAGAAACCAAACCCACGGGCCCTCGGCACAATCTAATACCAAAAACAGGAATCTGGGTCGACCGTCTACCCCGACTGCACCTGACAATCCGAAACAGCCTAGACTCTACTGTAGAAATAAGCTCGACGTCCCAAAACGAGCGTAAATGCATTCTAAACTACCCTGGGTATACACCGCGTTGAAACAGCGGTGAAACAATAAAACCACGGCTCCTAGAGCTAAATCAGGTAGTAGAATCATATGACAGGTCAAATCGCTGATTTTCTCCTAAGTCAAGTTTCAAGTCCAACATGTATAATCAGCTAATTACTATTCATGCTCCAAATTCAGATTTCATACAATATACCAATCGATGAATTTGAGCTACAACATGATATTCTGAAGTTGAAACTATACATGTTTACTATACATATACTTAGGAGCAAAACCGATGATAAACCCACCTTAATTGCTAATCCTGGCAGCAAAGAAGGTCCCGAACTAATGCTAATCCCTGCAAGATCAACCGAAATTCTCCAATACCAGTAATCAAGCTATCTCCAAGCTCTACACATTGAATTCCATCAATTATCACAATTTCAGCACTAAAGCTTAATTTAATCCCTATCGTAATGTCAAAACTCGCCTAATTACCTCCAAATCAGGTGAGGAAGGTCTCAAATCCAGTGAATAATGATGGAAAATGTGTCTCAGGTTCAAAATCCCACTACCTACAAAGATAGCATCAAGAAAAGCTCAAAAATCTCATTTTCACCTCAATATTGCTAGCAGTCTAGAAACACATATAAACGACCAAGCTAATCTCTGCCAAAATCTGCAATTTTGGGCTTCATGGATTTCTCTGGAAGTCTAGAATCCAGCAAACCAAGTTTCACAGCGATCCGACCTTCCTACGTCGCACACGAGCCAAAACACTGGAGGTCGTCGCTGAAGAACTACAGAATCAACACTTATCAAGCTTGGAGTTGTGGATCTTTAAGCAATTTGAGAAGGTTAGAAGGATTGAGAGAGGAATTCTGAGTTCACTGTGAAGAAACTGAGAAAAGAGCTCACCAAGGTCCCTCTTCATATATTTATAGGATGCAAGAAGGGTAGGATAAGCCCCAAGAACAGCTGCTGCAAACTAATGTCCCTGCCAAAACGGGCATTTTTGGGCGCCCGGACCCACATTATGGGCGCCCGAATCCTCCAGGCTACACAATTGTTCTACTTCGGACTCTCCGCTCGCGGTGTGCTTCGCCCATATCCGGCTTCGGCGGACTTCACCAACCACGAGCCACGTGTCGGCGCAAACGATACTCACGAGATGTAATTTTCGGACCCACTTCCGGGCGCCCGAAACATTGACCCGAATTGGCTTCGAGTTATGATCAAATTTGCACTCAACTTCTGGGCGACCCAAGACCGGTTCTGGGCGCCCGAATCTGGCAAAACTCCAGTTTTACTTATTTGAGTGCGCCGAGTCCATTTCTGCATCCATTTCGCGCAGAAACGGCTCCTACTCAGTCCGACACTCTCCAGATGTGTCAACCAGTCACTAACACTAAAGCCAATCCTATCCAAAGCTCAGAAACACTACATCCTCCCCCACTACAAAAGTTTCGTCCGCGAAACTGAAACATACCTCAATCCTGAGCCTCAAAAAGATAGGGGTAGGACTCTCTCATCTCCGTCTCCGGCTCCCAAGTCGCCTCCCGCTCCTCGTGATTACTCCACTGCACCTTTACAAAGGGTATGACCCGATTGCACAATTCCCTCGACTCACGAGCAAGAATCCGCACCGGTCGCTCCTCATATCTCAGGTCCTCGCCAATCCCAAGCGGAGTGAAGTCAATCACGTAGGAGGGGTCGAACACATATCTCCTCAAAGCCGAGACGTGAAAAATATCGTGGATGCCGGCTAGTTGTGGAGGTAGAGCAATCCTATAAGCAACTGGCCTGACTCGCTCCAATACCTCAAAAGGGCCTACAAAACGTGGACTGAGCTTTCCACGTACTCCAAATCAGCGAATCTCTCTGGACGGCGAGACTTTAAAAAACACATGATCTCCCACCTGGAACTCTAAGTCTCGTCTACTGGTATCAGCATAGCACCTCTGCCGACTCTGCGCTGCTAAAATGTGCTGTCGCACCACCTTCACCTTTTCCTCAGCCTCAATCCGAATCAAAGACCCAAGCGTTTTTCTCTCACCCACATCCCTCCAAAACAAAGGGGATCGATACGTGCGTCCATACAACGCTTCAAACGGAGCCATCTGGATGCTCGCTTGATAGCTGTTGTTGTACGCAAACTCAGCTAGTCTCAAATGTCGATACCACCCTCCTTTAAAGTCCAGGATACATGCCCTCAGCATGTCCTCAAGAGTCTGAATGGTCCGCTCTGACGGACCATCTGTCTGTGGGTGAAACGCTGTGCTGAACTGCAATGAGTGCCCAAGGCCGTTTGAAGACTCCTCCAAAAGTGCGAGATGAACCTCGGGTCTCGATCTGATACCATCGAAGTGGGCACGCCATGCAACCTCACTATCTCATCCAGATATAGCTGAGCGAGCCTCTCCCTGGACCAAGTGGTCTGAATTGGTAGGAAGTGAGCATACTTAGTCATTCTGTCCACTATCACCCAAATAGCATCGAAACCACCCTGAGCTCTAGGCAACCCCACGAAAAAGTCCATCGTGATCTGCTCCCATTTTCACTCGGGCACTGGCAGACTCTGAAGCTTGCCAGCAGGTATCTGATGCTCGGCCTTTACCTGTTGACAAGTCAGACACTGAGCCACAAATCTACCAATGTCCCTCTTCATTCCATTCCACCAAAACTGGGCCTTTAAGTCCTTATACATCTTGGTTCCACCGGGGTGAACCGTATAAGGTGAACAGTGAGCCTCTCTCAAAATATCCTTTCGGATCTCTGAATCCATAGGTACACACAGTCGGTCCCTGTACCGCAGTACTCCCGAACTGTCCACAACAAAGCCCTCGGCCTGTCCCCTCAACTGGTGGTAACCTGACTGGAGGTTAATCTTCGAGAAGACAGAAGATCCTTACAGCTGATCAAACAGATCATCAATGCGTGACAAAGGATACTTATTCTTGATGGTCACCTTATTCAGCTCCCGGTAATCTACACACAACCTGAGCGAACCATCCTTCTTCTTTACAAACAACACTGGCGCTCCCCAAGGCGACACACTGGGTCTCACAAACCCCTTATCCATCAAATTCTGAAGCTACGCATTTAACTCTCTCAGCTCCGCCGGTGCCATCCTGTAAGGTGCCTTTGAGATTGGTGCAGTTTCAGGAACTACATCAATCACAAACTCTATCTCCCACTCCGGCAGCATCGTCGTCAACTCCGGGAGAAACACGTCCGAAAACTCGCGGACTATAGGGATATCCTCAGGTCCCGGCGCCGTCGTAGGTACCTCTGTCACAGTCGCCAGAAAAGCAACGCATCCTCTACTCATCAGCTGTCGAGCCCTCGCTGAAGATATCCAAGTGGCAAACAAAGTACTCCTGCAGCCTCTGAAAGTGAACTCTTCTTGGCCTGGCTCGCGGAACGTCACAGTCCTCGCTCCACAGTCGATAGTAGCATAGTACCGCGCCAGCAAATCCATACCAAGCACTACGTCAAAGTCCTGCAACTGCCCTAACAGCAACATGTCTGCGGGCATGATCCAAGAATCTAACTGCACCGAACATGACCAACAACACTCTGCAACCTGTAAAACATGGTCGGGGATCTGCACCTCTCGTGTCTGTGACAATGACCCTAACTTTAGACCATACAACAATGCAAATGCTCGGCTAACAAAAGAATGCGAGGCACCGGTATCAAAAAGAGTACGAGTACGAATGCCTGAAATCAAAATGATACCTGTCACCACTCGGTCGGCTGCTGAAGAGTCCTCCACTTGAGCTGCGTAAACTCTGCCACTCGGAGCTTGCTGTCGCCGCTCAGCCTGACGCGGCACAGACGATCTGTCTTCCTGGCGAAAACTTGATGCTGCTCCAAAGGACTGCTCGGGTGCCGGCTGCGCTGATGCAATGGATGGTACTGGTGATGTTGCACGAGGACAAGTTGACCTTATATGCCCGAGCTGACCGCAAGAGTAGCAACGACCTTCTCTCTGCTAGCACAGTCGGGGCCAGTGTGGTCCCCCGCAGATCACATACTGTGGTGTTCTCTCGATCTGTCCCTACTGACGGGATCCCCTAGAACGCTGACGCCCCAAAGACCCACGACCCTGAGAGCGTGATCGTGGCGGTCTCGGTGGATGCCTGCTGCTCGACTGTCCAGCATCATCTAAAAAAGGGCGCTTCCTGTCCTGACTCTGCCCCACGGCCTGAGTCCTCTCCCGAATGGAGGCATCACCCCTCTCTACCCAAAAAGACTGCTCCATCGACGCGTCCAAGGTTCTCAACCTCTGCGCCTGCACCAATCGAAAGCGAATAGATAGACTCTATGCGCCTCATCCCTGGCCACAAACGGTACACAGTTCAGGAGTCGAGTGAACTCCCGAATGTACTCCTGGACTGTCCGCTCGCCCTGCTGAATCCTCTTCAGATCCTCCTCGAGTTTCTGTTTCACGCTGTTGGAAAAATACATCCCGAACAGCATTCCACAGAACTCGTCGCACTTCAGCTGAAACGCCACTAATCCATAGTCTCGCCTCACTCTCCTCCACCAGGCGTGAGCATCGCCAGCTAAGCAGTGTACTCTCAAAGACACCTGCTCCCTCTCAGGCACGAATATATCCTCGAACAGCTTCTCCATCGCACTGATCCAGCCCTCAACAACCCAGGCCTCAGTGCAACTGCCGTCGAAGGTCGGTGGATCAAAACGGCGAAAACGAGCTAACCTCTCAGTCATTCGCTCCTGCTCGGCCTTAGTCAACTGTACTGGTCCCCTAGCAGGCGCAACTGGCGCCGTAGGAAGCTCCACTGGCAGGGGTATAGTTGCGGCTGGTGCTGTCACTGGAGTAGTCGGGGGTGGAACGGCCTAATCAGGTGCTCTCGGTACTGTACTCAGTGATGGAGCTACCCTCTCACACAACCTCTCCAACAACTTCCCCTGTCGCCTCGTCGCCTCTATCAGAGCGGGTAACTGTGCACTCAAATCAGGAGGTGCACCCACCTCGAGTCGGGCCCTCTGCTCCACAACAGGGGGTGCACTGGCCTCTGGTGGTGTACTCGGCTCTGCCTGCTGAGGCATCTCAGGCGGTGCGGCACGATCTCTGAGCGACGGTCCACCTCGGCGACGATACATAGCTGTAAAGAACAAAACATGGGTCAGATACAACAAAACACTATCGACCCAATCAAACGAAAGTCTAGAAGGTGGTCCCTGTTTCTCCGTAAAATTATGTCGTCTGCAGCCAACATAATTTCTCAGGCCAAAACAGGAACTCCTCCAATCACTCACTCCACTCTAGGAAGAGTTAGAACAACAAATCGTTGACTTTCGCGATAAATCACGCCTCTCGCGTCTTGCCTTCCTAAGGTTTGCCAAACTTAGGGTTCCTAGGTCCCAACGACCTACAGCTAAGCTCTGATACCAACTTAATCTGTCACGCCTCGGATTATTCGTTTCCCCGAGCTCGCTAACAGACCCGCCGTATACATAGGTATTTCCTCTATATACGAAGCGAAAAGTAAAAGTACTTGTAATTATACAATACTACAGACAGTAGTATAGAGCAGCTAGGAGAAAAGAATAAAAATAAGCATATATAAACTGTGGTTCTATACATACATAAGATCCAAGATACAAAAGTACTCGCACTGGCGAGAGTACAACATCCGTATGCATAAACGAAAACTACACTACCTGCAGTGGTCCTTCACTAGCTCAGCAGCTCGACTGGAAGGGCTCTAACTCGCGACGCCCTTGCCATGATCGATATCAGCGATAGCAGCAGCCGAAGACGATGGCTTTGCAAAACAGTGAAAACAAACTGGGCATGAGAACTACTACAAAAAGAAGTAGTCCTCAGTGGGTAGCGCCCTCAACTTATCCATCCACCCACTAAGTCCACAGGGTAAGCAAGAAATAGTAAGGAAAGCTAGAACATATCTCCAGCTATCTGCCTCTATACTATCATGCTCTAATCTAACCAACTGTAAAACAGTGTCAACTGAGACCCAATCTCAAATAGGGACTATAATCAAACCCATCCTAGGGACTGTGAAACACCCGTCCCGTTAGGTTGCAAATAACTAGCTACCTCCACACCAACAAGTCCGTGGAGAGCAAGTCCAACCTGCACGAATGACACCAACGCAAAAGCACAGCGCCCGCCTCCGGAGTGGCACTCGTGGGAGCTACCCAATCCAGTATGCAGCGTATTTCTGTCATGCTCAATCAGGCTCTAATAAGCCAAAGTCAAGAAACTAGGGTCAAAACGGGTCTAGAAACCGAACCCACGTGCCCTCGGCACAATCTGATACCAAAAATAGGAATCTGGGTCCACCATCCACCCCGACGGCACCCGACAACCCGAAATAGCCTAGACTCTGCTGTAAAAATAAGCTCGGCGTCCCAGCACGAGCGTAAATGCATTCTAAACTACCCCGGGTATCCACCGTGTTAAAACAGCGGAGATACAATCAAACCACGGCTCCTAGAGCTAAATCAGATAGTAGAATCATATGACAGGTCAAATCGCTGGTTTTCTCCTAAGTCAAGTTCCAAATCCAACA
The DNA here is from genome assembly GCF_001540865.1 of Ananas comosus. Taxonomy (NCBI): domain Eukaryota; kingdom Viridiplantae; phylum Streptophyta; class Magnoliopsida; order Poales; family Bromeliaceae; genus Ananas; species Ananas comosus. The sequence goes on from NC_033637.1 coordinate 7,340,587, forward strand.
TGTATAATCAGCTAATTACTATTCATGCTCCAAATTCAGATTTCATACAATATACCAATCGATGAATTTGAGCTACAACATGATATTTCGAAGTTGAAACTATACATATTTACTATGCATATACTTAGGAGCAAAACCGATGATAAACCCACCTTAATTACTAATCCTGGCAGCAAAGAAGGTCCCGAACTAATGCTAATCCCTGCTGGATCAACTGAAATTCTCCAAGACCAGTAATCAAGCTATCTCCAAGCTCTACACATTGAATTCCATCAATTATCACAATTTCAGCACTAAAGCTTAATTTAATCCCTATCATAATGTCAAAACTCATCTAATTACCTCCAAATCGGGTGAGGAAGGTCTCAAATCCAGTGAATAATGATGGAGAATGTGTCTCAGGTCCAAAATCCCACTGCCTACAAAGATAGCATCAAGAAAAGCTCAAAAATCTCATTTTCAGCTCAATGTTGCCAGCAGTCCAGAAACACATATAAACGACCAAGCTACCTTCTGCCAAAATCTGCAATACTGGGCTTCGTGGATTCTTCTGGAAGTTTAGAATCCAGCAAACCAAGTTTCACGGCGATCCGACCTTCCTACGTCCACATGAGCCAAAACACTGGAGGTCGTCGCTGAAGAATTGCAGAATCAGCACCCATCAAGCTTGGAGTTGTGGATCTTGAAGCAATTGGAGAAGGTTAGAAGGATTGAGAGAGGAATTCTGAGTTCACTGTGAAGAAACTGAGAAAAGAGCTAACCAAGGTCCCTCTTCATCTATTTATAGGGTGCAAAAAGGGTAGGATAAGCCCCAAGAACAGCTGCTGCAAACTGATGTCCCTGCAGAAACGGGCATTTTCGGGCGCCCGGACCCACATTATGGGCACCCGAATCCTCCAGGCTACACAATTGTTCCACTTCGGACTCTCCGCTCGCGGTGTGCTGCGCCCATATTCGGCTCCGGCGGACTTCACCAATCACAAGCCACGTGCCAGCACAAACGATACTCACGAGGTGTAATTTTCGGACCCACTTCCAGGTGCCCGAAATATGGACCCGAATTGGCTTCCAGTTCTGATCAAATCTGCACTCAACTTCTGGGCGACCCAAGACCGGTTCTGGGCGCCCGAATCTGGCAAAACTTCAGTTTTGCTTATTTGAGTGCGCCGAATCCATTTCTGCATCCATGTCGCGCAGTAACGACTCCGACTCAGTCCGACACTCTTCAGATGTGTCGACCAATCACTAACACTGAAGCCAATCCTATCCAAAGCTCAGAAACACTACAAAATATGTACTGTTTATAT